>NC_059679.1:4264740-4363376 GCF_905147105.1 Pieris brassicae | reverse complement strand
CGCCGGAAGTAGGACATTGTCATATGCAGAAGCAATATCAAGAAACACACCCACAAGGTACTCTCCTTTTGTAAAGGCTAGGCGAATGTCTGTTGTCAGTATACTGAGGCTCTCTGTGGTACTCAAACCCCTCCGGAACCCAAATTGGGAGGAGGGGAGAATATTTCTACTTTCCATTAACCATTTCAGTCGGTTTTTAAGAAGGTGTTCTGTTACTTTAGCTAAAGTAGATGACAAAGCTATGGGTCGATATGAATTTGAATCTGAAGGGATTTTTCCAGGTTTGAGAATGGGAATGACTATTTGAGATGTCCAAGATGCCGGTATAATACCAGTTTCAAAACATTTGTTTATTATTTTAAGGTAGTAAAGTTTAGCTTTGTCATTTAGTCTAGCCAGGAAGGAATATGGAACGCCATCTTCCCCTGGAGTCGAATCTTTGAGACCATGAAGAGCGATTTGAAGCTCAGAGAAAGAAAAGGGAGCATCCATTCATCGGAAGCTGGAGCTGGCATAGAACTCAGAAATGAGTCCACATAGGGAACGAAAGGTGGAGCCAATTTGTCTGCAAAGTTGTTAATCCAGTCAGAAGGGTTATTTGAAGAAGCATCAACATGGTTCAGGGAACGACGGAATCTCCTCACATTTGACCACACAATAGGAGTGTATGGAGTGGATGGAGAGCGAGGGCTAAGGGATTCACAAAATTGTATCCAACTAGATCTTTTTTTTTTTCGATACTAACCTTTTAATTTTAGCATCAAGCCTCTGATAATTATTAAAGTTCTCCTGAGACATACAGGCTGAGTAAGATTTCTCTGCAGCCGTTCTCTTACCAAACAAATCGCTGCATTCATCATCCCACCAGGGAGAGGAAAGCAGCAGATTTTTAGGAGAGTGCTTTTTGGGGATCTGATAATCGGCCGAAGATTTGAGAGAATTTAAAATAGATCATAGCAAGACAAGACATTTTCTTCACGTTCCAAATCCGGCAGAAAGTCTACCATACAATCAACGGATTGGGCATTCTCTTTCCAGTTTGCTTTTTTGAGTTTATATTTTCAAAAGGGGGTTGTGGTAAGAGAGGGGTAAGGATTTGTTGTTTAATGTAATAAGTATGGGAAAATGATCACTGCCATAGGTGGACTCAAGGGCGTTCCAAGTTAGTTGCGAGGCCAGGTTAGTGGAGCAGAGGGTGAGATCCACTGCAGATTTGGAATTCTGATTAGGGTATACCCTGCGAGTTGGGGAGCCATCATTGAGGATACAGAAATTGACAACGTCGAGTAAGTCAATCAGCAGTGGAGCAAACCTATCACTAGCGTGGCACCCCCACATAGTGTGATGGGTATTAAAGTCACCCATGGCTATGATAGGGCTGGGAAGAAATGATAAAATTGATTGTATCTCGGGAAGAAGAGAAGGAGAAGCGGTGAGCAATATACAAAGATACAAAAGAAATATCTAAGGTACGAACAGCAACAGCATTAATCTGTTCGCCATGGGTAGAAAGAGGAATTTGGGAGAAAGGGAGGAAATGCCGTACAAAGACAGCATACCCATCATTCCTGTCATCCCCCAAACAGGAGAAACCAGGTACCCGAAATCGGTAACCAGGTCTCAGCCATGTCTCCGAGATGGCAACAATTGTGGGTTTATGGAGGTTTATGAGGGAGATCAATTCGTGTTTTCTTGAACGTTAGCTTTTACTATTCCATTGAATTAGGGTTATTGGGTCCGTTTTGTAATAATTTAAAGAGTTGGGATAGGTTTTTGGAAACGTTGGGTGGTAGGGGAATTTCGCTACATGGGGCGACAATACTGAGAAGGAATTCAGAAATAAATTCTAACATTTTGCCCTGAGAGGGAAGGGTGTCAACATTATTGTTGAGAGCACAACCATTTGGGAGAGCTGAGGAGCACTCACCAACAATAGTCTGGTGAGCTGGTCTATCGTACCCCTTTGCTAGAGAAGCTTGGGGACGAGAGGAGCGATAGATTATTTGGCGATAGGAAGTTTTGGTAGGAGTTTGGGCTGTTTGAGGAGATCTTAGAGAGAGAATAGACAGGAGGGGTAAAAATTTCTTTTGTTATCTCAGCATATGAACGTCGGACAGGTGGAAACTGAATTGCTGCTTCAATGTATGAGATATTGTTCTGGGACATCAGCATTTTTATGGATTGCTGTCGAGTAAATTCTGGACAGCCCTTGTCAGAAGCAAAATGTTTACCTGAGCAATGTCACATGTCTAATGTGGATGTTTCTAAGGTGACTTCGCACGTATCACCTGTATGGGGCTGAGCACACCTGTAACATCTGGGCTTAGATCGGCAGACCGATTTGATATGACCAAAACGGCAGCAGTTCAGACACTGTATGGTTGGAAGTTTGTAGGTTTCGACAGAGAGGGAAGTGTGGTAAGAGTAAATCTTAGAAGGGAGCATTTGTCCCCTGAAGGTAAGGACAACAGATTGGGTAGGCACCCAGGTGGTGACACCCTCAGTAACTGATTTTCGGTTCAGTCGCCTTGACTTTAACACCTCACCACATCCAGGAGGAAGCTCTAATGAATCAACGAGTTCGTCCATTGACCAGTCCACCGGTACACCTTTGACCAACCCCATTCTGGTTATGTTATAAGAAGGGATAATAGTTTTAAACTTGCACATAGCGAGCATCGGGTTAACCAGAAAGTTGTTGGCAGCTTCAGCAGAAGCAAACTCAACGGTAATTTTATTACGGCCTACATGTTTTACACCACCGTGTATGACGGAACTAATTTTGTGCTTATGCATAAACTGACCGAATGTAATAGCACGTAACGAGGCTCCAGAAGATGGGTCCTCTACTTCCCGGGAAACTTGGACAATGAATGGACCTTTATCATCATTAGAGTACGATCGGGGGCCATCAGAAAAGGAGGGGTGGACATATAGGTGTTGAACAGACGGGTTCGCCTGAGTGGGATCCGTAATTGTTTTTTTAAAGGAAGGCATATTTCTCTCCTCACCTTGTCGTTTGCGAGACGTAGAAAAGGTTCCCGGGTCGGGAGGTTAGGGGTGAGAATCCATTTTACTGGAACTGCAGCGACTATATAAGTTTAAATTTTATACTTTACCAGCACCAATAGGGTTAGTTTTGTGAAGATAGAACAATAACAACTATTTTAGCTTTGGAAAATCACAGAAACACCGAAAAAAAACTAAAATCTCACTGACACGTGCGTCAACCATCAAGAAAAAAAACAAATTCATTGATAAACTTAAGAAAAAAACAGAAACTTGTCTCCGATAACCGTGTTTCTGTCAGTATGGACTAAAGTCCTTTGCCTTTCCCATTAGGGATAAATTAATATCATCATCGTGTTTCTGTCACTGTCAGTGACGTTTCCATTCGCTGTGATTTTTATCCGTGTTTGTTTATTTTGATTATCATAACCAGTTTTAAAAGATTTTATAATGCCAAATAATAAAATAGAAAGCTGAATTAATGTGAACGTCGAGTAAAACTGAAACACTTGCTTTTGTTGAATTTTAATTCGTTTCTTGTGTTCGATTACAGTAGCTTTTTTAGAAATATATTACGACCCTATCTATTCATAATGGGGAAGAAAACGCAAAGATGAATGTAGGTGGCGCTGCATTCGTTTGACCCATAACAATAAAACTATTGCTTGTTTTTCTGAGAAAATTACTGGTATTTAGTCGTATTTTGGTTTTGTGAGAACAATGTATTCACTGTGGAATGTTTCACAGCTCAAAGCTGAACTTAAGATACGAGGAGCTACTTTAAAAGGCCGAAAAGCAGATTTGGTCAAGAGGTATTTATTTCGTATTTTCCTGTTATTTTAACGGAGATTATTGCCCTATTTCAACAAAAACTTCAATAACTTCATTTGTTATGCCAAATAAATCCTTTTTGTTGTGTACAAATACTGCTGTTTAGCAAAAAAAATTATATTTTGTGAACTTTCCGAATATAACCTCTAATTTAATCAATTTTGTTATAGGCTAGAGTCATTTGATCGTAATCTGAACTTTGGAATACGACAACAGCATGAAACTGATGATCCAAAAATTGATTTGCCACCATCAGAGTGTTACCATGATGTTAATAGTAGCACAGTGCTTCCTAACCTAACCAAGCAACATATTCATATGTTTTATAATGAGTTTGGAAAGATGCCTGATGATGGTCTCTTACTGTACTATGTACTGTAATCGAGATATTTGATAGTCATAAGAGCTGCATCTGTCAATGAACACACCTTTGTAAAAGGTATATGCAAAGCATCAATGAAACGGTTGCAGTATGAAGTAAACATAAAAGTTCATACAAGTGGCCATATTGACGAGTGCTCATGTGAATGTGCGGCAGGCAGTGGAATCACTGCCCACTGTAAACATGTAGCCACTGTGTTATATGGTATAGAGCATATGGTATGTGAAAAGATTATTATTAAACACCAAGTTCCAACAGAAAAGTTACAAAAATTCCATGTTCCCAAAAAGGTATTTACATCTACTCCATTACAAACCTCAAAACTTCCATCTAAGAGAAATATTGATAATATTATATTTTCACCTTGTTCAATGAACATTAATACTGAAGAATATAATAAAAGATTCAGGAGTTTGGTTACAAACTATCCTTCATCAAGCATGCCTCTGAAACAACTTTATGAACCTGCAAATCCTCATGCAATTGATTGGGATCATTCCTACAGCAAAGAAGGTACAGAGGAGAAGTTGCTGCATATGCTTAACCTCCTATCAATAAGTCCAGCACAAGTTGCTGCTATTGAGATTGAGACTCGTGGCCAGGCTCAAAATAATATGTGGAGCAAGCATCGTGAAGTGAGGATCACTGCAAGCAAATTCCACACAATATGTCACCTCAGAAGTTCCTAACCTAACCTAACCAAGAAAGCTACGCTTGTCAGTTTTTGAGTCAGCAGAAGTTTACCTCAAGATCTACAAATCATGGAATAATTAATGAAAAAGTGGCCCTTCAACAATATATGGAGGACAAATTTACAGGTCTTCGAATGTGGCTTGTTCATTTCAAGTGAACGTCCATATTTAGGTGCATCACCTGATGGCATCCTTGGTGATGAGACCATAATAGAAGTCAAGTGTCCATATAGCAGCAGATTGCAGAAAATCACTAGTGTAACTGTGCCATATTTAGTATGCCATGATGGAGATTTAAAATTGAAAAAGGGTCTCCATGCTACTATCAAATTCAAGGGCAGATGTACTGCCCTGGCAGAAAATATTGTAACTTGATTGTTTTTACTTTTGTGGAAATGATAGTAATTTTTGTTGAAAGGGATCAGTCATTTATTGATGAAATGTTATTATCTCTTGATAATTTCTATGCCAAATATTTTAAATAAGTATATGTACAAGAATTATTTGGAGATAATAAAAAATACAGCATGATAATAGACATTTTTTTATTTAACAATTCCTGTTTTAAAATTATATAGATTTATCCAAATAAAAATATCATAAACAACTGTAACAATAATTACTGAATCTGCACTTTTCAACAGTTTCTGGAAGTTTTTTCCACCCACTACACAGTTTGAAGTTAGCCTGTCTCCAAAACATTTAGATTAGCATGAATAAGACAGCATAGTATATTTTTACTTAACAATTCCTTCTTTAAAATTACATAGCATTACACAAATAAAAAATATTCTAGACAACAACGGAACATAGAAAGCATTTATATCTGATTTTAATATTTTGAAAGTTTTTGTTAATCCTATAAGGCGTTCTATGTGTATGCGGCGTTTTGCTAGTTGGTGATCATGCTTTAATTTTATGCCAGGCAGTTGAGTCAAACCTTTCAGAAATGTTGGAGTATAAATTGATACATTTTTATTTATAAATAAATCTTGAACATTGAAGCCTCGATCTGCCATAATTGCATCTTTTTCTTCACATAGGTCTAAAAGTGAACTTCATTCTGTTATTTGACGATCACTAGTAGAACCTCCATATCCCTCAGAACAGAATGATATGAGGCCACCTGGTGTTATGCCTACTAAAAATTTTATTGTGTTATGATGCTTATAACTACTAAATGTGGCTTGTTGAGAAATACGATTTTTAGGTTTAGCAATAGGTATCGACAACTACTCTTGTAGATGAATGATGTTGTTTAAATAATTTAGGCATGTAGTAATCAACCAAGGCACGGCTTGGCCAGATATTTACTTTAGACCATAGCTCAAACATAAAATTTACCCATGTAATAAATATGTTACCAACTTCAGTTGTGCTAATGCCAAATATTTTTGAAAGCTCACAGTCTGGTTTGTTCCTTCTTAATTTAATTAATGTTAAACAGAACTGATCTTCAATAGAAACATTAACTACTTGGCTACCTCAAAATGATTATGGTAAATGATTTGCCATGGGTAGTAGTGTTGATAGTACCAAGAGAAACTTATGCATGTTTTCTAGTCCTGTATAAAATAGTTTTCTAGTCATGTAAAAAGTCTGAATATGTGAGGTGTTTGAGTTGAAATTATTTGATTTGCTGAAACTGGTGAGCATTGAACAGGAGTTGTAGTTATTTCAATTTCATGTTCAAAATCAGATAAAATATTTGAATTTTCATTTGAAACTCGAGGAGCAGTAGTTGCTGGGAACAGTTCTTTTCTAGAACTACGGCGAAAATATCGCTGCTCCCTTGCAATTGCAGTTGAGGAGGCTGTTTTGTTCCACACAAAAACCGTTGGAATTTCAGTCTTTTTTAAAAATCGATGAAGTGGAGGCAATCCTGAAAGTATAAATATCTTTAATACTTCTAAGGTTACACATAAACACTCTCGATAGAGAGTAGTATCTTCCTTGCATAAACAAAAATGTATAAATAGGAGAACAAAGATACGAACCTGTAGCTGAACTTATGCTTTGAAAGTCTGCTTCTGTAAAATGATTTGAACACAACCTAGAATTTTTGGATGCTTTAAAATTGCGTATTTTGGTAGCCTTTTCCCAAAGTTTTTTGATTTGTATATCTTTGGGAAATGAATGGTTTCCATTGTTATTGCAACCTACCGCTACTCAACGCGGCATTATTTGATAAAAAGCCGCAAAAGGTTTTGTTTACAAGTTTTTTTTTTCCTCTTGTTATGGCTTTTATTTATGTCAACTGGGCACAAGGTACTTCGCCAATGTCGTGTAGATGGAGAAGACACGAAGGAGATTGATCGGTAAAAATAATAATTAAGCTAATTTTGAATATGCATAAAAAAAAAAAGTTGAAATTAGATTGTTAGTTTTGAGACAGCACAGACAACACAAATATGAGTAAAAGCATTATTAAATACTGTTTACTATTTATGAATAATTTTTATACATTACACTTTAATTCTATTGCTTTCTATATATTTACATAAAAATCTACAATATGGACTAAACACAGACATTAACAAACATTTAACACTTAAAGGACGGGGGACTTTAGGGGGAAGAATGTCATAAAGAGGATAAGTTAGTTTGGGACAATTAAATAGTATGTGAGATACAGTCCCTTCATCCAAGCCACACTCACATATAGATTGATCCCTAATCCGGAGCTTGGCTAGATGAACAGGGATGCAAGCATGTCCAAGACGCAGACGCGAGATTGTAGCTGTAATCCTGCGATTTGCATTTCGATAATAACAAAACCAGGGTTGTCTTGGTATGTTTGGTTGGATGGAAGCATAAAACTTACCCTTAACCGATTTGGAGTCATTCCAAAATGTCTTCCACGTTCTGTCCAGATATATCTTTGCAAGAGAACAAAGATCCTGAGCTGAATTTTTAAAATGATCTAGAGAACCTGACTCAACAGCTGCTTTGGCACATGAATCAGCAGTCTCGTTTCCTGGGAGACCTGAGTGGCTAGGAATCCAAACTAGTATGATAGACAATCCTTTTTGATTACAAGAGAGCAGAGTCTCCCTGATTTTTAGTATAATAAGAAAACGTGATTTGCTACGAAATGGGTTCTCTTTAATGGACATTAAACAACTTAAAGAGTCTGTCAAAATAGCTGTCTGTTGTATGTTATGGGAGTGTGAAAATGGGAGGATTGCTTCCAATAGAGCTGTGGCCTCTCCTGTGAACACTGAAGACTCGGGAGGACATTTAAATTTCAGGATAATTCTATACCGAGGAACCCAACAGGCAGCACCAACACAGCCATCTGGAGACAGCTTTGATGCGTCAGTGTAAATAAGAAGATGATTTGACCAATTTTGATTAATATAGCTTTGTAATTTGATGTTGGTATCTGGGGCTCCTTTGATCAGACCAAGGTCTGTGCAAAGGATGATGGGAGGTTTGTATACCAGGGCTTTATAAGGAGTAGAATATAGGGGATTTGTTGGAAAAGATATCATGGGGTTAGGGAGGCTGGTGTACTTTAGACAACTATCGAGCAGATAGGAAGAGGAGTTGCGGGTGCAAGGAGCATGTGATAGTCGGGTTAATCGATGCCAAAGAGGGTGGGATGATATCTGTAACATCTTGCTAACAAAGCGGTCACATAAATACTGCCGGCGGATGTGTAGAGGAGGATCAACACACTCAACCTGCAAAGCATTAGTAGGGGAGGATTTCATTGCACCTAGAATGATTCTTAGGCACCTATACTGAATTTTGTTTAATTTTCCAGCAGCTGATTTGGTAAAGGGATCCAGAACAATCATACAGTAATCCATATGACTACGTACGTTCCTAATCCCGTTGAAAGTTTCCCTAGAAATCCCTTATTTTTAAATAGTTACGAATCCCTCATTTTTGATCCTAAAATAATTTTAAACTTTGGAATTGAAAAAGAATCCCCCCAAGCTTCCATCTGTTTTCAGGAAAAAAATTCAAAAGACTGGCAGGGTTGGTTACCGATGTATACTGATGCCTCCAAGTTTCCCAGTAATGAGTGCATCGGTGCGTCTGAATGTAATCCCTTCGTAAGTCCCTTCATTCAAAATAGTATTGAGTTATAAACTTCCTCCTTTGACCTCCGTATTTTCAGGTGAAGCTTTTGCAATCCTGGAAGCTGTTTTGTATGCTGAGTGCCACAACCTGATCAGAGTTACGATCCAAGAAAAACATAATACAATTTTAAAAATATGAGAAGCTTTGTTTAGGTGAAGTTAAAAAAATATTCACATTGTACTTATATGGATACCTAGTCATTGTGGTATAGTGGTTAATGAAACTGCTGACTCTTGTGCAAAAGGTGCTATCTTCTGCGGACCTTTTCAGCATCCTAACATCTCAGCCCATAACCTAAAAGCTCTTGCGTACTCCCACCTTTTGAAATCCTGGACTACTGATTGGCTATATTATAAGAAAAAACTGGCAGGCACTATGCTAATATTCAGTGTTCAATCCCTTCTTCGCCTTGGCTTTTACCTTAACTCCCTACTCTCTACCCTCCCAACCAGCTTTGTCGTCAAAATTTAAGGGAAATTTATTTCTGATAATAAGTGAAAATTATAAATAAGATTCTCCCCTCCATACCTTATAGTATATATGTTAACCTCTTGTATATAGTATTATATGTCTGTGTGTGTGAGGCCTCCTATGCCATCCCCAACCTGCGGAGCCCCATGGTTATGGAGATATTCATGGTTAAAGTTTTGAGGTTAGAATGGTAACGATTTAGAAACCTAGGCCCAAATTCGATGATACTGATTATGTAGGTACTCTGTACCTTGATTGGAACACCTCCAAGTGATTTTAGCTGCCAGAGTTGCGTCTAAGTATTAAAAAAATGATATAAAATTTTGTGTAATGTATTCAAATTCGTAAACAAACCGTACATCTTCTTTTTTTTTATAATAAAAATTTTATGGCCTGGTAACGAGACCTTTAAGCCAAGTCTTATTTACGGTCACTAATTCTATCGTTTCACTTGTTTTCTTAAATCTTCCCCACGGTATTCTTGATGTATTTATATAATGCACTATAACACTTTTTGTTTTTGAGCAAATCACACAACTGGCGGCGGGAGGGATCACTAATTTCCATTATTTCACTTGCCAATATTAGTCTATTAAAATGAATATTTGGTTTTGGCATTTAAAAAAGATATGATTGATATCTGCGATCTCGTTATTATTACAGAAAGAGCAAATATTGTTAGCTATAATATTAAGTTTAGCGAGGTGTGCGGGTGCAGTGTTATGCCCAAAGCGCAATCTGTTGATTGTGGTAACGAACTCACGATACAGCTAGTATTCAACTCATCATACCAGGGTCTTATCAGTAATTTTTCCTGTATACTACCATACCATACCATGTCATAGGAACCTGTACCACATTTCTGACATTAAGTGTTAATCCCTTCATATGCAGCTTTGTCTGCTTTTTCGTACCAGTAATACCTTTATGTGAGGGTACCCACATAAAGGCAACAGTTATATCTTTTTTATGCAACCGCAAGACAGTATCTTTAATTAAATAAATAATATAATTAGTTTAGTGCCTTTACTGCCATCAGTGTAGATTGTATAATACTTGTTATTTTCTTCTATAAAAGCCAGTAAATCTGAATTATTTTCGATTGAATTTGATAAAATCGTAATAGGATGAGTGATACAACTGTATGAATGAGTGTAACACGACCAGTGTGAAAGTTTTTTGATGTTCGAATAATGAGATTGTATTTCTAAGAAGATCTGGCACAGAGTTGGAGATGTACCTCTCAGGAGACCATTTGGTGAAGTGAGTTGACCATCTATATTGATTGGGTGAGGTATTATCCTATTTATAATTTGGGTATTATTTGATGATAATAGTTTCAGGCAGTATCTTTCTGCAAGCATAAGTTGTCTCAATATCAATGGCATAATATTTGTTTCGACTTCCATGGCCCTTATGGGAGTCGAACACATTGCTCCTGATATGATCCTCAAAGCTCTGTTCTGCAATATATCCAATTTATGTACATGAGTGCTGTTTAAATAAGCTAAAGAACTGTAATCAAAGTGACTTCTTACAATAGATTTATATAATAATGAAAGTATTTTGGGATCTGCACCCCATGTAACACCTGCTAGACATCTTAAAATGTTAACACCATTTAATGCATTTCTAGATACATATTTAATATGTTCTTCAAATGACAATTTCTGGTCAATGATAATACCTAAAAATTTGTGTGAGGTGACTCTTTGAATGACATCACCATTATAGACAACATCCACTACTGGTGTGTCCTTTCCAAATAGCATTAAATTACTTTTTCCAGCATTTATTTTCAATTTTAATGTGTGTTGATAATAATTATTTAACTGCCTTAAGGCAGTGTTAACATTTTCAATGGCTACTGTTAAATTTACATCTGAACTATACAACACTAAATCATCTGCAAATTGAAGTATATTTACATTTTTAATATTAACATATTTACATATCTCACAAGTATACAAATTATACAACAAGGGTGATAATGTGGCACCTTGTATAGTACCTTTTGATGCAGTTCTAGGTTCATATAAGATATTGTTATGCCTAACATATAGTATTCTGTTATTAAGAAAATCATAAATCCATTTACATAATTGTCCAGGTATACCAGAATTACTGAGTACCTTCACCAGTATGCCAGGATCCACACTGTCAAATGCACCTTGCACATCTAGAAATACACAAACTGTGTGTAATTTATTGTTTTTTGCATTTTTCAGATCCAATATGAGAGAAATGAAGCTATCAACACAACTTCTTCCTCTGCGAAATCCATATTGAATGTGTGGAATGACATTATTGGATTCTGCATACCAGTCAAGTCGAGATTTCACCATATTTTCAAATATTTTTCCAATACATGATGATAACGAGATTGGACGATAAGAACTGATCTGTTTAGGTGACTTATCTGGTTTTAATATAGGTATTACACATTGAGTTTCCCATGAACTTGGTATGAGTTTTATATGCCATAGATTATTAAGAACATTCAAAAATATCTTTTGTACAGATTCAGATAGATGTTTTATTAATAAATATGGAAAATCATCTAAACCAGGACTAGAATTTCTTCTAGATTGTATACTCATTAAAAGTTCAGACCATGAAAAAGAATCCAATAAAAATTTAGATTGAGGATTTTCATTGTTAATATTAAAATAATTGTCTAATGAATTTGGGTCAAGTAAATTGTTACTATCTGATAACTTATCTAAAAGTGGCTCTACAAATTCATCCCTATATGATTTATTACCAATTCTGATACCCTTAAACTTTTTAATGAGATTCCAAATTTTACTGATGGGTGTAGTTCTATTGAAACTATTGCAAAAACCATTCCAACTGATTCTTTTTTGCTCCTTTATAGTGCGTTTTTTTAAAGCATCTAATCTTTTATAGTTGATGTAATTATATTCTGTTGAATCATTTCTATACAATTTCAAGGCTTTGTAAGATTGTATTACGGCTTCTTCACATATACTGTTCCACCAAGGGGCTGGTGGTCTACTCCTAAAGTTAGTCCTAGTGAATCTAGGAACTGCCATGAGTTTGAGTTTATTGAGCCGGTTACAAAACTCATCATGATTTTATTGGACTCTCTTCGCTAACCATCATGTCATGGAAGACCAAACCAGACAATTCACTATACTTTGTCCAATCTGTTTTATCATATAAAAATCTGTCAACATGTTTATTAATTGTGTATCTTTCAATGCACATTGTAATGTTTGTTATGGTTGGATAATGATAACTACCCATAGCATCATCATGTACTGACCATTCACAAAGAGGAGCCACACATGGACTAACAAAGCTTACATCTATTGCTGAGGGGTTGCGTGTAGGATAATTTACTGTAGTAAAGCTACCATTATTCAAAATACATAAATCACATTCATCAATTGTATTATATAAGTTATTCCCTCGACTTTTCGTAGACATACATCCAAAAGCAATATGATGTGCATTGAAATCACCAGTTACAAAAAGAGGCTTCGGTAATTCTCTTATAATATTGTGCAATCTATTCATTCTTATACTCCTACGTGACGGAGGACAGTACACACAAAGAATAGACAGTGTAGTATTTTCTGTGTATATACTTATGGCTATAGTTTGAATATCTTCATAAAAAGTAGTATTTATAACATTGTGTTTCAAATATGGTTTAATTAATATTCCTACACCATTACGAGGATTTTTTGAATTTTTATTGTAGAAATTATAACCGGAAATATAAAAAGATTGATGGTCTTTTAAACATGTCTCATTTAGTAAACAAATATCAATATTATTTTCATTAAAGAATTTTGTAAGAAGATGTCTTTTATGATTTGCACCTTGAACATTAAATTGCGCAATACATAGAGATGATGTTGTATATGGTTGTGTATCCATTATATTGACAAATTTTTAATAAGTATATCTTTAATAAATGTTGTAGTTATAGGCTCATTATCATTCTTATTACCTATTTGAACCAGTGTTTGTAACAGGGCCATAAGTACATCACTGTTTGCAATTATTTGTGATTTTATATCATTAATACTTACAGCCTGTGAGACAGGCTTAATATTTACAGATTTATTTACATGTTTGGGTGCATTATTTACATTAATCACTTTTTTATTTATAGGGTTGGAGCGTGGTGGAAGGGGAGGGAACTCATTGTTATCTTTTGTGCTGGCAATGCTTGCATATGTTATTTTATTTTTCTTTTCTAGGATTTTATTCATTTTTATTGGACACATTTTGGATATTGCTAAATGAGGTCCACTGCAATTTACACAGCAAATCTCATTTTGTTTATTGCAGTCTTTATAAGAATGTTCACCTGAACAAATAGAGCAACGCTGTTTGCCATTACAAATTTTAGCATAATGATTAAATTTCATACATTTGAAACATTGTTGGAGAGGAGGTATATATTCAAACACTCTATAAAAAAATAAATCATATTGGACACTCTCAGGTAAAGAGTTTGCCAAAAATGTGATAGTTTGTGTTCCGACTAATTCATTGCCAATTTTTTTCATAAATCTCCTAACTGCAATTATTTCATTTGTAGAAGTTAATTTAGTAAATAGTTCTTTATTTGATATACTTGCAGGCACAAATCTGATAATACCAGTTTTTTTCAATTTGAGCTGCTGGAATGTATGCTTTCATATCATGTTTCTCAAGAAAATGTATATTGTGTATCAAGTTATTAGCTGTATTATGTTGTTTAAATATGACAACAATTTTATTTGCGCTAATTCGCCTTATTGCCACCACGCCTTTAATTTCGGAGAATATGTGGTTTAAATATATTGGGCTTTTATTTCCCAGCCTGTCCTGAATATTTTTGTTTTCAATAAAAACCTTAAATTCCATATTAACAGAATTTTCAGGATATAGTCTTTTATAATTAGGCTTGAGATATGGAATATACGAGTCTTTCTCACCGCCTCCGCCGCCAGCATCGGAAACATTTTGGGCATCTTCGAGCCGCCTTCGTGGTTTCTTTTTTGAGTTGGGCGGGTCAAGCCCGCCCCCCTCGTTTCCTTCCATTTTTAATATTTATACACTATGTTTATATTTAATTTGTCTATTAATACTGTTATTTACAAAAAAATAATCATTATTTTAATTAAAGTATTACTTTAGAAAAAAAATAGTACCGCGCTTTTTCAATTTCCCGCCAAGCCTACCCGTACATCTTCTACTTTGTTAGTGGTTATTAGACATTCTGCATAAAAATCGATTATTTTTAGCATGAAAAATCGTTTTTTTTTTATATTTACCGATTATTTCCTAATTTTTGAACTTTAAAGTTTTAGAATAATAACCCCCAAACACTTTCACGCGCCAGAAACAGTTATTAAAAAAAATATATATTAATATACTAACCGAACAATAGATAATAATTGGTTTTTGGACTGCTCCGGCGCTACGGGAAATGCAGCCCCTCCACCCTTGCGTACCAAAGCACAGGTATTATGCAAGCCGTAGCGGCTAAAGCTTGAATAAAATAATGATTATTTTTTTGTAAATAACAGTATTAATAGACAAATTAAATATAAACATAGTGTATAAATATTAAAAATGGAAGGAAACGAGGGGGGCGGGCTTGACCCGCCCAACTCAAAAAAGAAACCACGAAGGCGGCTCGAAGATGCCCAAAATGTTTCCGATGCTGGCGGCGGAGGCGGTGAGAAAGACTCGTATATTCCATATCTCAAGCCTAATTATAAAAGACTATATCCTGAAAATTCTGTTAATATGGAATTTAAGGTTTTTATTGAAAACAAAAATATTCAGGACAGGCTGGGAAATAAAAGCCCAATATATTTAAACCACATATTCTCCGAAATTAAAGGCGTGGTGGCAATAAGGCGAATTAGCGCAAATAAAATTGTTGTCATATTTAAACAACATAATACAGCTAATAACTTGATACACAATATACATTTTCTTGAGAAACATGATATGAAAGCATACATTCCAGCAGCTCAAATTGAAAAAACTGGTATTATCAGATTTGTGCCTGCAAGTATATCAAATAAAGAACTATTTACTAAATTAACTTCTACAAATGAAATAATTGCAGTTAGGAGATTTATGAAAAAAATTGGCAATGAATTAGTCGGAACACAAACTATCACATTTTTGGCAAACTCTTTACCTGAGAGTGTCCAATATGATTTATTTTTTTATAGAGTGTTTGAATATATACCTCCTCTCCAACAATGTTTCAAATGTATGAAATTTAATCATTATGCTAAAATTTGTAATGGCAAACAGCGTTGCTCTATTTGTTCAGGTGAACATTCTTATAAAGACTGCAATAAACAAAATGAGATTTGCTGTGTAAATTGCAGTGGACCTCATTTAGCAATATCCAAAATGTGTCCAATAAAAATGAATAAAATCCTAGAAAAGAAAAATAAAATAACATATGCAAGCATTGCCAGCACAAAAGATAACAATGAGTTCCCTCCCCTTCCACCACGCTCCAACCCTATAAATAAAAAAGTGATTAATGTAAATAATGCACCCAAACATGTAAATAAATCTGTAAATATTAAGCCTGTCTCACAGGCTGTAAGTATTAATGATATAAAATCACAAATAATTGCAAACAGTGATGTACTTATGGCCCTGTTACAAACACTGGTTCAAATAGGTAATAAGAATGATAATGAGCCTATAACTACAACATTTATTAAAGATATACTTATTAAAAATTTGTCAATATAATGGATACACAACCATATACAACATCATCTCTATGTATTGCGCAATTTAATGTTCAAGGTGCAAATCATAAAAGACATCTTCTTACAAAATTCTTTAATGAAAATAATATTGATATTTGTTTACTAAATGAGACATGTTTAAAAGACCATCAATCTTTTTATATTTCCGGTTATAATTTCTACAATAAAAATTCAAAAAATCCTCGTAATGGTGTAGGAATATTAATTAAACCATATTTGAAACACAATGTTATAAATACTACTTTTTATGAAGATATTCAAACTATAGCCATAAGTATATACACAGAAAATACTACACTGTCTATTCTTTGTGTGTACTGTCCTCCGTCACGTAGGAGTATAAGAATGAATAGATTGCACAATATTATAAGAGAATTACCGAAGCCTCTTTTTGTAACTGGTGATTTCAATGCACATCATATTGCTTTTGGATGTATGTCTACGAAAAGTCGAGGGAATAACTTATATAATACAATTGATGAATGTGATTTATGTATTTTGAATAATGGTAGCTTTACTACAGTAAATTATCCTACACGCAACCCCTCAGCAATAGATGTAAGCTTTGTTAGTCCATGTGTGGCTCCTCTTTGTGAATGGTCAGTACATGATGATGCTATGGGTAGTTATCATTATCCAACCATAACAAACATTACAATGTGCATTGAAAGATACACAATTAATAAACATGTTGACAGATTTTTATATGATAAAACAGATTGGACAAAGTATAGTGAATTGTCTGGTTTTGGTCTTCCATGACATGATGGTTAGCGAAGAGAGTCCAATAAAATCATGATGAGTTTTGTAACCGGCTCAATAAACTCAAACTCATGGCAGTTCCTAGATTCACTAGGACTAACTTTAGGAGTAGACCACCAGCCCCTTGGTGGAACAGTATATGTGAAGAAGCCGTAATACAATCTTACAAAGCCTTGAAATTGTATAGAAATGATTCAACAGAATATAATTACATCAACTATAAAAGATTAGATGCTTTAAAAAAAACGCACTATAAAGGAGCAAAAAAGAATCAGTTGGAATGGTTTTTGCAATAGTTTCAATAGAACTACACCCATCAGTAAAATTTGGAATCTCATTAAAAAGTTTAAGGGTATCAGAATTGGTAATAAATCATATAGGGATGAATTTGTAGAGCCACTTTTAGATAAGTTATCAGATAGTAACAATTTACTTGACCCAAATTCATTAGACAATTATTTTAATATTAACAATGAAAATCCTCAATCTAAATTTTTATTGGATTCTTTTTCATGGTCTGAACTTTTAATGAGTATACAATCTAGAAGAAATTCTAGTCCTGGTTTAGATGATTTTCCATATTTATTAATAAAACATCTATCTGAATCTGTACAAAAGATATTTTTGAATGTTCTTAATAATCTATGGCATATAAAACTCATACCAAGTTCATGGGAAACTCAATGTGTAATACCTATATTAAAACCAGATAAGTCACCTAAACAGATCAGTTCTTATCGTCCAATCTCGTTATCATCATGTATTGGAAAAATATTTGAAAATATGGTGAAATCTCGACTTGACTGGTATGCAGAATCCAATAATGTCATTCCACACATTCAATATGGATTTCGCAGAGGAAGAAGTTGTGTTGATAGCTTCATTTCTCTCATATTGGATCTGAAAAATGCAAAAAACAATAAATTACACACAGTTTGTGTATTTCTAGATGTGCAAGGTGCATTTGACAGTGTGGATCCTGGCATACTGGTGAAGGTACTCAGTAATTCTGGTATACCTGGACAATTATGTAAATGGATTTATGATTTTCTTAATAACAGAATACTATATGTTAGGCATAACAATATCTTATATGAACCTAGAACTGCATCAAAAGGTACTATACAAGGTGCCACATTATCACCCTTGTTGTATAATTTGTATACTTGTGAGATATGTAAATATGTTAATATTAAAAATGTAAATATACTTCAATTTGCAGATGATTTAGTGTTGTATAGTTCAGATGTAAATTTAACAGTAGCCATTGAAAATGTTAACACTGCCTTAAGGCAGTTAAATAATTATTATCAACACACATTAAAATTGAAAATAAATGCTGGAAAAAGTAATTTAATGCTATTTGGAAAGGACACACCAGTAGTGGATGTTGTCTATAATGGTGATGTCATTCAAAGAGTCACCTCACACAAATTTTTAGGTATTATCATTGACCAGAAATTGTCATTTGAAGAACATATTAAATATGTATCTAGAAATGCATTAAATGGTGTTAACATTTTAAGATGTCTAGCAGGTGTTACATGGGGTGCAGATCCCAAAATACTTTCATTATTATATAAATCTATTGTAAGAAGTCACTTTGATTACAGTTCTTTAGCTTATTTAAACAGCACTCATGTACATAAATTGGATATATTGCAGAACAGAGCTTTGAGGATCATATCAGGAGCAATGTGTTCGACTCCCATAAGGGCCATGGAAGTCGAAACAAATATTATGCCATTGATATTGAGACAACTTATGCTTGCAGAAAGATACTGCCTGAAACTATTATCATCAAATAATACCCAAATTATAAATAGGATAATACCTCACCCAATCAATATAGATGGTCAACTCACTTCACCAAATGGTCTCCTGAGAGGTACATCTCCAACTCTGTGCCAGATCTTCTTAGAAATACAATCTCATTATTCGAACATCAAAAAACTTTCACACTGGTCGTGTTACACTCATTCATACAGTTGTATCACTCATCCTATTACGATTTTATCAAATTCAATCGAAAATAATTCAGATTTACTGGCTTTTATAGAAGAAAATAACAAGTATTATACAATCTACACTGATGGCAGTAAAGGCACTAAACTAATTATATTATTTATTTAATTAAAGATACTGTCTTGCGGTTGCATAAAAAAGATATAACTGTTGCCTTTATGTGGGTACCCTCACATAAAGGTATTACTGGTACGAAAAAGCAGACAAAGCTGCATATGAAGGGATTAACACTTAATGTCAGAAATGTGGTACAGGTTCCTATGACATGGTATGGTATGGTAGTATACAGGAAAAATTACTGATAAGACCCTGGTATGATGAGTTGAATACTAGCTGTATCGTGAGTTCGTTACCACAATCAACAGATTGCGCTTTGGGCATAACACTGCACCCGCACACCTCGCTAAACTTAATATTATAGCTAACAATATTTGCTCTTTCTGTAATAATAACGAGATCGCAGATATCAATCATATCTTTTTTAAATGCCAAAACCAAATATTCATTTTAATAGACTAATATTGGCAAGTGAAATAATGGAAATTAGTGATCCCTCCCGCCGCCAGTTGTGTGATTTGCTCAAAAACAAAAAGTGTTATAGTGCATTATATAAATACATCAAGAATACCGTGGGGAAGATTTAAGAAAACAAGTGAAACGATAGAATTAGTGACCGTAAATAAGACTTGGCTTAAAGGTCTCGTTACCAGGCCATAAAATTTTTATTATAAAAAAAAAGAAGATGTACGGTTTGTTTACGAATTTGAATACATTACACAAAATTTTATATCATTTTTTTAATACTTAGACGCAACTCTGGCAGCTAAAATCACTTGGAGGTGTTCCAATCAAGGTACAGAGTACCTACATAATCAGTATCATCGAATTTGGGCCTAGGTTTCTAAATCGTTACCATTCTAACCTCAAAACTTTAACCATGAATATCTCCATAACCATGGGGCTCCGCAGGTTGGGGATGGCATAGGAGGCCTCACACACACAGACATATAATACTATATACAAGAGGTTAACATATATACTATAAGGTATGGAGGGGAGAATCTTATTTATAATTTTCACTTATTATCAGAAATAAATTTCCCTTAAATTTTGACGACAAAGCTGGTTGGGAGGGTAGAGAGTAGGGAGTTAAGGTAAAAGCCAAGGCGAAGAAGGGATTGAACACTGAATATTAGCATAGTGCCTGCCAGTTTTTTCTTATAATATAGCCAATCAGTAGTCCAGGATTTCAAAAGGTGGGAGTACGCAAGAGCTTTTAGGTTATGGGCTGAGATGTTAGGATGCTGAAAAGGTCCGCAGAAGATAGCACCTTTTGCACAAGAGTCAGCAGTTTCATTAACCACTATACCACAATGACTAGGTATCCATATAAGTACAATGTGAATATTTTTTTAACTTCACCTAAACAAAGCTTCTCATATTTTTAAAATTGTATTATGTTTTTCTTGGATCGTAACTCTGATCAGGTTGTGGCACTCAGCATACAAAACAGCTTCCAGGATTGCAAAAGCTTCACCTGAAAATACGGAGGTCAAAGGAGGAAGTTTATAACTCAATACTATTTTGAATGAAGGGACTTACGAAGGGATTACATTCAGACGCACCGATGCACTCATTACTGGGAAACTTGGAGGCATCAGTATACATCGGTAACCAACCCTGCCAGTCTTTTGAATTTTTTTCCTGAAAACAGATGGAAGCTTGGGGGGATTCTTTTTCAATTCCAAAGTTTAAAATTATTTTAGGATCAAAAATGAGGGATTCGTAACTATTTAAAAATAAGGGATTTCTAGGGAAACTTTCAACGGGATTAGGAACGTACGTAGTCATATGGATTACTGTATGATTGTTCTGGATCCCTTTACCAAATCAGCTGCTGGAAAATTAAACAAAATTCAGTATAGGTGCCTAAGAATCATTCTAGGTGCAATGAAATCCTCCCCTACTAATGCTTTGCAGGTTGAGTGTGTTGATCCTCCTCTACACATCCGCCGGCAGTATTTATGTGACCGCTTTGTTAGCAAGATGTTACAGATATCATCCCACCCTCTTTGGCATCGATTAACCCGACTATCACATGCTCCTTGCACCCGCAACTCCTCTTCCTATCTGCTCGATAGTTGTCTAAAGTACACCAGCCTCCCTAACCCCATGATATCTTTTCCAACAAATCCCCTATATTCTACTCCTTATAAAGCCCTGGTATACAAACCTCCCATCATCCTTTGCACAGACCTTGGTCTGATCAAAGGAGCCCCAGATACCAACATCAAATTACAAAGCTATATTAATCAAAATTGGTCAAATCATCTTCTTATTTACACTGACGCATCAAAGCTGTCTCCAGATGGCTGTGTTGGTGCTGCCTGTTGGGTTCCTCGGTATAGAATTATCCTGAAATTTAAATGTCCTCCCGAGTCTTCAGTGTTCACAGGAGAGGCCACAGCTCTATTGGAAGCAATCCTCCCATTTTCACACTCCCATAACATACAACAGACAGCTATTTTGACAGACTCTTTAAGTTGTTTAATGTCCATTAAAGAGAACCCATTTCGTAGCAAATCACGTTTTCTTATTATACTAAAAATCAGGGAGACTCTGCTCTCTTGTAATCAAAAAGGATTGTCTATCATACTAGTTTGGATTCCTAGCCACTCAGGTCTCCCAGGAAACGAGACTGCTGATTCATGTGCCAAAGCAGCTGTTGAGTCAGGTTCTCTAGATCATTTTAAAAATTCAGCTCAGGATCTTTGTTCTCTTGCAAAGATATATCTGGACAGAACGTGGAAGACATTTTGGAATGACTCCAAATCGGTTAAGGGTAAGTTTTATGCTTCCATCCAACCAAACATACCAAGACAACCCTGGTTTTGTTATTATCGAAATGCAAATCGCAGGATTACAGCTACAATCTCGCGTCTGCGTCTTGGACATGCTTGCATCCCTGTTCATCTAGCCAAGCTCCGGATTAGGGATCAATCTATATGTGAGTGTGGCTTGGATGAAGGGACTGTATCTCACATACTATTTAATTGTCCCAAACTAACTTATCCTCTTTATGACATTCTTCCCCCTAAAGTCCCCCGTCCTTTAAGTGTTAAATGTTTGTTAATGTCTGTGTTTAGTCCATATTGTAGATTTTTATGTAAATATATAGAAAGCAATAGAATTAAAGTGTAATGTATAAAAATTATTCATAAATAGTAAACAGTATTTAATAATGCTTTTACTCATATTTGTGTTGTCTGTGCTGTCTCAAAACTAACAATCTAATTTCAACTTTTTTTTTTTATGCATATTCAAAATTAGCTTAATTATTATTTTTACCGATCAATCTCCTTCGTGTCTTCTCCATCTACACGACATTGGCGAAGTACCTTGTGCCCAGTTGACATAAATAAAAGCCATAACAAGAGGAAAAAAAAAACTTGTAAACAAAACCTTTTGCGGCTTTTTATCAAATAATGCCGCGTTGAGTAGCGGTAGGTTGCAATAACAATGGAAACCATTCATTTCCCAAAGATATACAAATCAAAAAACTTTGGGAAAAGGCTACCAAAATACGCAATTTTAAAGCATCCAAAAATTCTAGGTTGTGTTCAAATCATTTTACAGAAGCAGACTTTCAAAGCATAAGTTCAGCTACAGGTTCGTATCTTTGTTCTCCTATTTATACATTTTTGTTTATGCAAGGAAGATACTACTCTCTATCGAGAGTGTTTATGTGTAACCTTAGAAGTATTAAAGATATTTATACTTTCAGGATTGCCTCCACTTCATCGATTTTTAAAAAAGACTGAAATTCCAACGGTTTTTGTGTGGAACAAAACAGCCTCCTCAACTGCAATTGCAAGGGAGCAGCGATATTTTCGCCGTAGTTCTAGAAAAGAACTGTTCCCAGCAACTACTGCTCCTCGAGTTTCAAATGAAAATTCAAATATTTTATCTGATTTTGAACATGAAATTGAAATAACTACAACTCCTGTTCAATGCTCACCAGTTTCAGCAAATCAAATAATTTCAACTCAAACACCTCACATATTCAGACTTTTTACATGACTAGAAAACTATTTTATACAGGACTAGAAAACATGCATAAGTTTCTCTTGGTACTATCAACACTACTACCCATGGCAAATCATTTACCATAATCATTTTGAGGTAGCCAAGTAGTTAATGTTTCTATTGAAGATCAGTTCTGTTTAACATTAATTAAATTAAGAAGGAACAAACCAGACTGTGAGCTTTCAAAAATATTTGGCATTAGCACAACTGAAGTTGGTAACATATTTATTACATGGGTAAATTTTATGTTTGAGCTATGGTCTAAAGTAAATATCTGGCCAAGCCGTGCCTTGGTTGATTACTACATGCCTAAATTATTTAAACAACATCATTCATCTACAAGAGTAGTTGTCGATACCTATTGCTAAACCTAAAAATCGTATTTCTCAACAAGCCACATTTAGTAGTTATAAGCATCATAACACAATAAAATTTTTAGTAGGCATAACACCAGGTGGCCTCATATCATTCTGTTCTGAGGGATATGGAGGTTCTACTAGTGATCGTCAAATAACAGAATGAAGTTCACTTTTAGACCTATGTGAAGAAAAAGATGCAATTATGGCAGATCGAGGCTTCAATGTTCAAGATTTATTTATAAATAAAAATGTATCAATTTATACTCCAACATTTCTGAAAGGTTTGACTCAACTGCCTGGCATAAAATTAAAGCATGATCACCAACTAGCAAAACGCCGCATACACATAGAACGCCTTATAGGATTAACAAAAACTTTCAAAATATTAAAATCAGATATAAATGCTTTCTATGTTCCGTTGTTGTCTAGAATATTTTTTATTTGTGTAATGCTATGTAATTTTAAAGAAGGAATTGTTAAGTAAAAATATACTATGCTGTCTTATTCATGCTAATCTAAATGTTTTGGAGACAGGCTAACTTCAAACTGTGTAGTGGGTGGAAAAAACTTCCAGAAACTGTTGAAAAGTGCAGATTCAGTAATTATTGTTACAGTTGTTTATGATATTTTTATTTGGATAAATCTATGTAATTTTAAAACAGGAATTGTTAAATAAAAAAATGTCTATTATCATGCTGTATTTTTTATTATCTCCAAATAATTCTTGTACATATACTTATTTAAAATATTTGGCATAGAAATTATCAAGAGATAATAACATTTCATCAATAAATGACTGATCCCTTTCAACAAAAATTACTATCATTTCCACAAAAGTAAAAACAATCAAGTTACAATATTTTCTGCCAGGGCAGTACATCTGCCCTTGAATTTGATAGTAGCATGGAGACCCTTTTTCAATTTTAAATCTCCATCATGGCATACTAAATATGGCACAGTTACACTAGTGATTTTCTGCAATCTGCTGCTATATGGACACTTGACTTCTATTATGGTCTCATCACCAAGGATGCCATCAGGTGATGCACCTAAATATGGACGTTCACTTGAAATGAACAAGCCACATTCGAAGACCTGTAAATTTGTCCTCCATATATTGTTGAAGGGCCACTTTTTCATTAATTATTCCATGATTTGTAGATCTTGAGGTAAACTTCTGCTGACTCAAAAACTGACAAGCGTAGCTTTCTTGGTTAGGTTAGGTTAGGAACTTCTGAGGTGACATATTGTGTGGAATTTGCTTGCAGTGATCCTCACTTCACGATGCTTGCTCCACATATTATTTTGAGCCTGGCCACGAGTCTCAATCTCAATAGCAGCAACTTGTGCTGGACTTATTGATAGGAGGTTAAGCATATGCAGCAACTTCTCCTCTGTACCTTCTTTGCTGTAGGAATGATCCCAATCAATTGCATGAGGATTTGCAGGTTCATAAAGTTGTTTCAGAGGCATGCTTGATGAAGGATAGTTTGTAACCAAACTCCTGAATCTTTTATTATATTCTTCAGTATTAATGTTCATTGAACAAGGTGAAAATATAATATTATCAATATTTCTCTTAGATGGAAGTTTTGAGGTTTGTAATGGAGTAGATGTAAATACCTTTTTGGGAACATGGAATTTTTGTAACTTTTCTGTTGGAACTTGGTGTTTAATAATAATCTTTTCACATACCATATGCTCTATACCATATAACACAGTGGCTACATGTTTACAGTGGGCAGTGATTCCACTGCCTGCCGCACATTCACATGAGCACTCGTCAATATGGCCACTTGTATGAACTTTTATGTTTACTTCATACTGCAACCGTTTCATTGATGCTTTGCATATACCTTTTACAAAGGTGTGTTCATTGACAGATGCAGCTCTTATGACTATCAAATATCTCGATTACAGTACATAGTACAGTAAGAGACCATCATCAGGCATCTTTCCAAACTCATTATAAAACATATGAATATGTTGCTTGGTTAGGTTAGGAAGCACTGTGCTACTATTAACATCATGGTAACACTCTGATGGTGGCAAATCAATTTTTGGATCATCAGTTTCATGCTGTTGTCGTATTCCAAAGTTCAGATTACGATCAAATGACTCTAGCCTATAACAAAATTGATTAAATTAGAGGTTATATTCGGAAAGTTCACAAAATATAATTTTTTTTGCTAAACAGCAGTATTTGTACACAACAAAAAGGATTTATTTGGCATAACAAATGAAGTTATTGAAGTTTTTGTTGAAATAGGGCAATAATCTCCGTTAAAATAACAGGAAAATACGAAATAAATACCTCTTGACCAAATCTGCTTTTCGGCCTTTTAAAGTAGCTCCTCGTATCTTAAGTTCAGCTTTGAGCTGTGAAACATTCCACAGTGAATACATTGTTCTCACAAAACCAAAATACGACTAAATACCAGTAATTTTCTCAGAAAAACAAGCAATAGTTTTATTGTTATGGGTCAAACGAATGCAGCGCCACCTACATTCATCTTTGCGTTTTCTTCCCCATTATGAATAGATAGGGTCGTAATATATTTCTAAAAAAGCTACTGTAATCGAACACAAGAAACGAATTAAAATTCAACAAAAGCAAGTGTTTCAGTTTTACTCGACGTTCACATTAATTCAGCTTTCTATTTTATTATTTGGCATTATAAAATCTTTTAAAACTGGTTATGATAATCAAAATAAACAAACACGGATAAAAATCACAGCGAATGGAAACGTCACTGACAGTGACAGAAACACGATGATGATATTAATTTATCCCTAATGGGAAAGGCAAAGGACTTTAGTCCATACTGACAGAAACACGGTTATCGGAGACAAGTTTCTGTTTTTTTCTTAAGTTTATCAATGAATTTGTTTTTTTTCTTGATGGTTGACGCACGTGTCAGTGAGATTTTAGTTTTTTTTCGGTGTTTCTGTGATTTTCCAAAGCTAAAATAGTTGTTATTGTTCTATCTTCACAAAACTAACCCTATTGGTGCTGGTAAAGTATAAAATTTAAACTTATATAGTCGCTGCAGTTCCAGTAAAATGGATTCTCACCCCTAACCTCCCGACCCGGGAACCTTTTCTACGTCTCGCAAACGACAAGGTGAGGAGAGAAATATGCCTTCCTTTAAAAAAACAATTACGGATCCCACTCAGGCGAACCCGTCTGTTCAACACCTATATGTCCACCCCTCCTTTTCTGATGGCCCCCGATCGTACTCTAATGATGATAAAGGTCCATTCATTGTCCAAGTTTCCCGGGAAGTAGAGGACCCATCTTCTGGAGCCTCGTTACGTGCTATTACATTCGGTCAGTTTATGCATAAGCACAAAATTAGTTCCGTCATACACGGTGGTGTAAAACATGTAGGCCGTAATAAAATTACCGTTGAGTTTGCTTCTGCTGAAGCTGCCAACAACTTTCTGGTTAACCCGATGCTCGCTATGTGCAAGTTTAAAACTATTATCCCTTCTTATAACATAACCAGAATGGGGTTGGTCAAAGGTGTACCGGTGGACTGGTCAATGGACGAACTCGTTGATTCATTAGAGCTTCCTCCTGGATGTGGTGAGGTGTTAAAGTCAAGGCGACTGAACCGAAAATCAGTTACTGAGGGTGTCACCACCTGGGTGCCTACCCAATCTGTTGTCCTTACCTTCAGGGGACAAATGCTCCCTTCTAAGATTTACTCTTACCACACTTCCCTCTCTGTCGAAACCTACAAACTTCCAACCATACAGTGTCTGAACTGCTGCCGTTTTGGTCATATCAAATCGGTCTGCCGATCTAAGCCCAGATGTTACAGGTGTGCTCAGCCCCATACAGGTGATACGTGCGAAGTCACCTTAGAAACATCCACATTAGACATGTGACATTGCTCAGGTAAACATTTTGCTTCTGACAAGGGCTGTCCAGAATTTACTCGACAGCAATCCATAAAAATGCTGATGTCCCAGAACAATATCTCATACATTGAAGCAGCAATTCAGTTTCCACCTGTCCGACGTTCATATGCTGAGATAACAAAAGAAATTTTTACCCCTCCTGTCTATTCTCTCTCTAAGATCTCCTCAAACAGCCCAAACTCCTACCAAAACTTCCTATCGCCAAATAATCTATCGCTCCTCTCGTCCCCAAGCTTCTCTAGCAAAGGGGTACGATAGACCAGCTCACCAGACTATTGTTGGTGAGTGCTCCTCAGCTCTCCCAAATGGTTGTGCTCTCAACAATAATGTTGACACCCTTCCCTCTCAGGGCAAAATGTTAGAATTTATTTCTGAATTCCTTCTCAGTATTGTCGCCCCATGTAGCGAAATTCCCCTACCACCCAACGTTTCCAAAAACCTATCCCAACTCTTTAAATTATTACAAAACGGACCCAATAACCCTAATTCAATGGAATAGTAAAAGCTAACGTTCAAGAAAACACGAATTGATCTCCCTCATAAACCTCCATAAACCCACAATTGTTGCCATCTCGGAGACATGGCTGAGACCTGGTTACCGATTTCGGGTACCTGGTTTCTCCTGTTTGGGGGATGACAGGAATGATGGGTATGCTGTCTTTGTACGGCATTTCCTCCCTTTCTCCCAAATTCCTCTTTCTACCCATGGCGAACAGATTAATGCTGTTGCTGTTCGTACCTTAGATATTTCTTTTGTATCTTTGTATATTGCTCACCCTTCTCCTTCTCTTCTTCCCGAGATACAATCAATTTTATCATTTCTTCCCAGCCCTATCATAGCCATGGGTGACTTTAATACCCATCACACTATGTGGGGGTGCCACGCTAGTGATAGGTTTGCTCCACTGCTGATTGACTTACTCGACGTTGTCAATTTCTGTATCCTCAATGATGGCTCCCCAACTCGCAGGGTATACCCTAATCAGAATTCCAAATCTGCAGTGGATCTCACCCTCTGCTCCACTAACCTGGCCTCGCAACTAACTTGGAACGCCCTTGAGTCCACCTATGGCAGTGATCATTTTCCCATACTTATTACATTAAACAACAAATCCTTACCCCTCTCTTACCACAACCCCCTTTTGAAATATAAACTCAAAAAAGCAAACTGGAAAGAGAATGCCCAATCCGTTGATTGTATGGTAGACTTTCTGCCGGATTTGGAACGTGAAGAAAATGTCTTGTCTTGCTATGATCTATTTTTAAATTCTCTCAAATCTTCGGCCGATTATCAGATCCCCAAAAAGCACTCTCCTAAAAATCTGCTGCTTTCCTCTCCCTGGTGGGATGATGAATGCAGCGATTTGTTTGGTAAGAGAACGGCTGCAGAGAAATCTTACTCAGCCTGTATGTCTCAGGAGAACTTTAATAATTATCAGAGGCTTGATGCTAAAATTAAAAGGTTAGTATCGAAAAAAAAAAAGATCTAGTTGGATACAATTTTGTGAATCCCTTAGCCCTCGCTCTCCATCCACTCCATACACTCCTATTGTGTGGTCAAATGTGAGGAGATTCCGTCGTTCCCTGAACCATGTTGATGCTTCTTCAAATAACCCTTCTGACTGGATTAACAACTTTGCAGACAAATTGGCTCCACCTTTCGTTCCCTATGTGGACTCATTTCTGAGTTCTATGCCAGCTCCAGCTTCCGATGAAATGGATGCTCCCTTTTCTTTCTCTGAGCTTCAAATCGCTCTTCATGGTCTCAAAGATTCGACTCCAGGGGAAGATGGCGTTCCATATTCCTTCCTGGCTAGACTAAATGACAAAGCTAAACTTTACTACCTTAAAATAATAAACAAATGTTTTGAAACTGGTATTATACCGGCATCTTGGACATCTCAAATAGTCATTCCCATTCTCAAACCTGGAAAAATCCCTTCAGATTCAAATTCATATCGACCCATAGCTTTGTCATCTACTTTAGCTAAAGTAACAGAACACCTTCTTAAAAACCGACTGAAATGGTTAATGGAAAGTAGAAATATTCTCCCCTCCTCCCAATTTGGGTTCCGGAGGGGTTTGAGTACCACAGAGAGCCTCAGTATACTGACAACAGACATTCGCCTAGCCTTTACAAAAGGAGAGTACCTTGTGGGTGTGTTTCTTGATATTGCTTCTGCATATGACAATGTCCTACTTCCGGCGCTCAGGCAGAAAATGCTTAAGCTGAGTGTGCCTTCGAGGATGGTTCATCTCATATGTAATCTGTTATTTTGCAGATCTATTCTGATAAAGCATCAGAATACCTCCCCCCAGACTAGTCTGGAAAGGTCCCCCTCAAGGCTCAGTTCTCAGCCCTCTGCTCTATAGCATTTATACCCACGACCTCGAACTGTCTGTCACCAGTTTTTGTAATATCTTACAATATGCTGATGATATTGTCCTCTATCACAGCTCAGGCAGTATAGGGGAAGTATCCTGTCGTATCAATTCTGCTTTGCATTATCTAGGCCAGTGGTTGTCTGACCACGGCTTGTCCCTGTCAGCTGGCAAATCTCAGGCGGTAGTTTTTACAAGGAAGAGATACATTCCTACTCCTCTCATTTCATTTGAAAATCAAGCAATCAACCTGACAGATAAAGTAAAATTTTTAGGTATTTATTTAGACAATCGGCTGAACGGAATTTCCCACTCTGAACACATAATAAAAAAATGTGAAAAAGGTATTAACGTACTAAGAGCAGTAGCGGGGGTTTGGTGGGGTGCTCACCCCTATTCTTTAAAGTTATTGTATAATGCCTTAGTACGTAGTCATATGGATTACTGTATGTTTGTTCTGGATCCCTTTAACAAATCAGCTGCTGGAAAATTAAACAAAATTCCCTGCCCTGCTGGTGCCTAAGAATCATTCTAGGTGCAATGAAATCCTCCTCTACACATCCGCCGGCAGTATTTATGTGACCGCTTTGTTAGCAAGATGTTACAGATATCATCCCACCCTCTTTGGCATCGATTAACCCGACTATCACATGCTCCTTGCACCCGCAACTCCTCTTCCTATCTGCTCGATAGTTATCTAAAGTACACCAGCCTCCCTAACCCCATGATATCTTTTCCAACAAATCCCCTATATTCTACTCCTTATAAAGCCCTGGTATACAAACCTCCCATCATCCTTTGCACAGACCTTGGTCTGATCAAAGGAGCCCCAGATACCAACATCAAATTACAAAGCTATATTAATCAAAATTGGTCAAATCATCTTCTTATTTACACTGACGCATCAAAGCTGTCTCCAGATGGCTGTGTTGGTGCTGCCTGTTGGGTTCCTCGGTATAGAATTATCCTGAAATTTAAATGTCCTCCCGAGTCTTCAGTGTTCACAGGAGAGGCCACAGCTCTATTGGAAGCAATCCTCCCATTTGCACACTCCCATAACATACAACAGACAGCTATTTTGACAGACTCTTTAAGTTGTTTAATGTCCATTAAAGAGAACCCATTTCGTAGCAAATCACGTTTTCTTATTATACTAAAAATCAGGGAGACTCTGCTCTCTTGTAATCAAAAAGGATTGTCTATCATACTAGTTTGGATTCCTAGCCACTCAGGTCTCCTAGGAAACGAGAGTGCTGATTCATGTGCCAAAGCAGCTGTTGAGTCAGGTTCTCTAGATCATTTTAAAAATTCAGCTCAGGATCTTTGTTCTCTTGCAAAGATATATCTGGACAGAACGTGGAAGACATTTTGGAATGACTCCAAATCGGTTAAGGGTAAGTTTTATGCTTCCATCCAACCAAACATACCAAGACAACCCTGGTTTTGTTATTATCGAAATGCAAATCGCTGGATTACATCTACAATCTCGCGTCTGCGTCTTGGACATGCTTGCATCCCTGTTCATCTAGCCAAGCTCCGGATTAGGGATCAATCTATATGTGAGTGTGGCTTGGATGAAGGGACTGTATCTCACACACTATTTAATTGTCCCAAACTAACTTATCCTCTTTATGACATTCTTCCCCCTAAAGTCCCCCGTCCTTTAAGTGTTAAATGTTTGTTAATGTCTGTGTTTAGTCCATATTGTAGATTTTTATGTAAATATATAGAAAGCAATAGAATTAAAGTGTAATGTATAAAAATTATTCATAAATAGTAAACAGTATTTAATAATGCTTTTACTCATATTTGTGTTGTCTGTGCTGTCTCAAAACTAACAATCTAATTTCAACTTTTTTTTTATGCATATTCAAAATTAGCTTAATTATTATTTTTACCGATCAATCTCCTTCGTGTCTTCTCCATCTACACGACATTGGCGAAGTACCTTGTGCCCAGTTGACATAAATAAAAGCCATAACAAGAGGAAAAAAAAAAACTTGTAAACAAAACCTTTTGCGGCTTTTTATCAAATAATGCCGCGTTGAGTAGCGGTAGGTTGCAATAACAATGGAAACCATTCATTTCCCAAAGATATACAAATCAAAAAACTTTGGGAAAAGGCTACCAAAATACGCAATTTTAAAGCATCCAAAAATTCTAGGTTGTGTTCAAATCATTTCACAGAAGCAGACTTTCAAAGCATAAGTTCAGCTACAGGTTCGTATCTTTGTTCTCCTATTTATACATTTTTGTTTATGCAAGGAAGATACTACTCTCTATCGAGAGTTTTTATGTGTAACCTTAGAAGTATTAAAGATATTTATACTTTCAGGATTGCCTCCACTTCATCGATTTTTAAAAAAGACTGAAATTCCAACGGTTTTTGTGTGGAACAAAACAGCCTCCTCAACTGCAATTGCAAGGGAGCAGCGATATTTTCGCCGTAGTTCTAGAAAAGAATAATATAAATAACTACAACTACTGTTCAATGCTCACCAGTTTCAGCAAATCAAACAATTTCAACTCAAACACCTCACATATTCAGACTTTTTACATGACTAGAAAACTATTTTATACAGGACTAGAAAACATGCATAAGTTTCTCTTGGTACTATCGACACTACTACCCATGGCAAATCATTTACCATAATCATTTTGAGGTAGCCAAGTAGTTAATGTTTCTATTGAAGATCAGTTCTGTTTAACATTAATTAAATTAAGAAGGAACAAACCAGACTGTGAGCTTTCAAAAATATTTGGCATTAGCACAACTGAAGTTGGTAACATATTTATTACATGGGTAAATTTTATGTTTGAGCTATGGTCTAAAGTAAATATCTGGCCAAGCCGTGCCTTGGTTGATTACTACATGCCTAAATTATTTAAACAACATCATTCATCTACAAGAGTAGTTGTCGATACCTATTGCTAAACCTAAAAATCGTATTTCTCAACAAGCCACATTTAGTAGTTATAAGCATCATAACACAATAAAATTTTTAGTAGGCATAACACCAGGTGGCCTCATATCATTCTGTTCTGAGGGATATGGAGGTTCTACTAGTGATCGTCAAATAACAGAACGAAGTTCACTTTTAGACCTATGTGAAGAAAAAGATGCAATTATGGCAGATCGAGGCTTCAATGTTCAAGATTTATTTATAAATAAAAATGTATCAATTTATACTCCAACATTTCTGAAAGGTTTGACTCAACTGCCTGGCATAAAATTAAAGCATGATCACCAACTAGCAAAACGCCGCATACACATAGAACGCCTTATAGGATTAACAAAAACTTTCAAAATATTAAAATCAGATATAAATGCTTTCTATGTTCCGTTGTTGTCTAGAATATTTTTTATTTGTGTAATGCTATGTAATTTTAAAGAAGGAATTGTTAAGTAAAAATATACTATGCTGTCTTATTCATGCTAATCTAAATGTTTTGGAGACAGGCTAACTTCAAACTGTGTAGTGGGTGGAAAAAACTTCCAGAAACTGTTGAAAAGTGCAGATTCAGTAATTATTGTTACAGTTGTTTATGATATTTTTATTTGGATAAATCTATGTAATTTGTTGTACAGGAATTGTTAAATAAAAAAATGTCTATTATCATGCTGTATTTTTTATTATCTCCAAATAATTCTTGTACATATACTTATTTAAAATATTTGGCATAGAAATTATCAAGAGATAATAACATTTCATCAATAAATGACTGATCCCTTTCAACAAAAATTACTATCATTTCCACAAAAGTAAAAACAATCAAGTTACAATATTTTATTTATTTATTTATTTACACTTCGTTACACTACAAAATAAAAATAAAAATTAACATAATTAAATCAAAAGGAGGGCAACTGGCGGCCTTATTGCTTACGAGCGATCTCTTCCAGGCAACCACTGTGAGTAAAGAAAAAAATAAATGTATTAAATAAGATAGGCAAGTAGTGCAAAATACATGTAATACACAGTTATTAAAACAAAACTAAACAGGAATAAAATATTAAAGATATATTAAAGATTAAAAAGACACATAAATCACGATAATTTAAGATAAGTCTCACGTCAGTTAGTAGTTAGTAAGAAAGTTCGGGATACGATGTGGACAGGTAATGTTTGTACAGAAGAAATTTAAAGGAAGATAAAGAAGGAGCTAAGCGAATAGGGACGGGAAGTGAATTCCATAGCCTAACTGCGGAGACCTTAAAGGAATCGCCAAGAAAGGAGGAGTTATGAGATGGGATTTCAAGGGTATAGTTTTCGGAAGAGCGTAAGCTATAGTTATGGGCTCCCAAAAAATTTAAATCATTTTTGAGATAGGAAGGAGTTTTAGGGTTGAACAGGATGGAATATAGGAGATGAAGAACATGAGCATCGCGTCGCTGACGAATTGGCAATCAGCCTAGCCGCTTACGGAACGCAGAGATATGATCGTACTTTCTTAGACCGAATATAAATCTGATACAGAAATTTTGGAGACGATCCAGTCTATTTAGCAATTCCTCGTTAAGATCGGAGGAGCAGGAATCGGCGTAGTCCAGTAAAGGCAGGAGGAGAGATTGCGCCAGTGAGGTTTTGGTACTAAAGGGAAGAAAATTACTAAGACGTCGAAGGATACTGGAGGCACCGTATAATTTTCGGCTAACTTCTTTAACATGCTGCTCCCAGGATAAATTTTGATCAAATAAAACCCCCAAATTTTTTACTGTACGGCTAAAATTTAAAATTACACCATCGATATGGATAGGGGGTATCCTGGCCCAATCAATTCTCGTCGTGAAATAGGGGCTGCCAATAATTAATACCTTACTCTTTTTGGGATTGATTAGAAGACCAAATTTTTTACTCCAGTCAACTATCTTTGCCAGCTCATTGTTGGTAGATTGTATGGCTTGCGGGAGATCATCGAGACTTGATTGTACGTAGATTTGAAGATCGTCAGCGTAATAATGAAAATTAGTTGAAAGTCGGAAAGTTAAGGAGTTAATATATATAGCAAAAAGAAGAGGAGAAAGTACGCCACCTTGCGGAACGCCAGATTCAATCAAACTCCACTGAGATATGCAATCACTTGTCTTAATACACTGGCGGCGCCCATTAAGATAGTTAGAGAACCAGTTAACAGCATGAGAAGAAATATTAATAGATCTAAGCAACCTCATTAGAATTTTAAAATTAATAGTATTAAAAGCGTTGCTGAAATCTAGCAGTGTGAGAATTGTGAGTTGTTTGTGGTCCATGCCTTCGCGAATATCATCGGCTACTCTGACCAGAGCAGTGGTCGTGCTATGTCCAGGTCGAAGCCCAGACTGAAGTGGATTCAGTATGGAATTTTTGTTTAGGAAATTATTTAATTGCTCATGTATGAGGCGTTCAAGTACCTTGGATAGAAATGGCAGAATCGAGATGGGTCGAAAATCAGAAAAAGTACTAGGATTAACCTTTTTGGGGATAGGGATGATAAGTCCATCCTTCCAGCAAGAAGGAAATTCACCTATAGAAATGGAAAAATTACAGGAAGTATAAGAGAGAGAATAGGTATGATCATAGCACGACCAATCAGGTCAGAACCAACAGCATTGGAATGAATAGAAGAAATACTCGATTCAACTTTCTGACTAGAGAATTCATCGAAAGAGAAAGATGGAAAACTAGGACGAGGGAGATATGATATATACTCAAGTGTTAAGTCCAGATCGATATTACTTGAAGTGGAGTGAGAGGTAAAATGGGCGTTTAGGCTGTTTACGTCGATATCGGGAGTCATGGCAGTACGCGGTGGCTTACCGATACCCAGAGATTTTAAAAATTTCCATATTTTTGAGGGATCCCCATTAGACACTGAGTCGTGAATGTGTCGTCTCTGCGCATCGCGACAACGCGTGTTGCAACGGTTGCGCAAGGTTTTGTAAAATACATGTTCCTTATCCGTTTTGGCTGATCTCATCTTGGCCTTAGCACGGTTTTTTTGTTTAATCAAAGATTTGATTTCATCGTTGAGCCAAGGAGCAGGTAAATGCTTGAGTTTAACGGGCCTCAAAGGAGCATGTATATCAAAAAGATTAGTGATGGAGGCATTTAGTAAATCAACTTTATCATTGAGGGTGGGACACTCGTAAATCGTGCTAAAGTCAATTCTGGCCGCATCTATAAGCAGACGCTCGGTGTCGATCCCAGCAAAATTACGCCTAAGGACTACGGTGGGTTTTAGTTTAGGAGGTTTAAGATTGAGAGACAAATAAATGAGGTCGTGATGAGAAAAAGCAACAGCAGGAAGTTGGCCATGGTTGGTAACTAGGTCAGGAGAAGAGGTAAATATAAGGTCCAATAAGGAAGGAGTGGAGCCTGGGACTTTGTGTGTGGCATTAAGTGGCAGGTTATGAAGATTATAAGATTCGGTGATGGAGAGCAACTTTTTCGATCGGCAGTCGTCTTTGATTAAGCAGGTATTGAAATCACCCATAACTATTATGTTTTTATAGAGAGGCGAAAACTTTTCAAGAGTATTATCAAAGCCTGCGAAATAGTCGACTAAAAGAGAAGGAGAGTAAAACACTCCAAGGAGAATTTTAGTCTTACTGAGCATGACCTCGACCAGAAGATGCTCGCATTCATTAGGTGGTGGTGGTTGAGGAGACATATTGATAATAGTGTAAGGGATGTGCGATCGTAGGTAAATAGCGACGCCACCTCCACGCATTCCAACTCGATCATTTCTTATTAGGTTGAAGCCGGGGATAGAATAGCTGAGGGAGGACAGGGTTGGACACAGCCAAGATTCTGATATAAGGATAGCGTGAATTTCGTTGGATACAAATGTTGTCAACAAGTCCAAATGGTGAGCAGGAACGCTTTGAGCATTAATATGGATGACATTCAAGTGTCGCGATTGGTCTTTAAATAAAGCTGTGAGGATACTATACAAGGGAGGGGGAGATATCTCAGCGCTATGGAATGATTCGAAATCCGACGAAGAGACCGATGCAAATTCAAGAGCTTCACTATCGTGATTCATGTGTTAGCCAATAATATTTATGTATAAGTTTACTAAGTATATAAATTTTTAATTTATGTACAAAAATGATCCTGTGTTCACACTCAATCGCTAATATTAGTGAACAGATAATATAGTCACACACTTTAAGAAAACAATAACAAATTAACTTAAAGGGGTTCAATAAACTAATTGTAACTATTTCAAAAAAAAAAAAAAATTAACAAGGGAATTTATATATCGTTTGCAGTGATAAATTACTGTAAAAGCTTATTATAAGAGAATAATTTTATGAACTGTGGAAATAGATACAATCTATCATTAATTGACAATCACAACCTTTGTCAGTGTCACATCACTTTTGCTAGTTATTTGTTATAATCTGTCAGTGGGCTTTAAAAACACTAAGTAAACAAAAGTTAAGGTTATGAGATACTAAATAATCATTTTTTAAAACAAAAGGAAAACAAAAAAGAACTGTTTAACACTTAAAATTAATGACATCAAACCAGTTGACAACAAAGTTGATTATAACATCTCTCTTGTTCGCTTTGCATCAAGGGGCTTCGCAGCTGCGGACGATGACGGGATGCTGCCCGGGACTGAATCAAGTTCCTTCAACGAAGAGATGCGGCGAAGTTTCCCATCAGCCCCAATCACTTGTACACGTCCATCCTGGGTCCCACATTTTGAGATACCAAACCGCTTTCTCGCCTCCATAAATAGTGAGTGCCTTGTTTTTGTTAGGAACTCAGACAAGGTTATACCAGTGCCTTTAAGGCTAGTCTTGGCAGCCCAGATCCTTAACTTATCGGCATGTTCACGAAACTTTAATAATATAGGCCTAGGCTTTTCATTGTATCTTAATCCTACTCGATGGCAACGGGTAAGGCACTGCTCCGTGACATTTGGACACTTTAAAAGGATGGATATCGTATTTGCAATGGAGGCCGGGCTTTCATCCTTCGCTTGATTTACTCCATGCAGCAACAGACACTTTCGCCTACTACGCATCTCTTGCTCATCCTGCACTCTAAACAGAATCGTCATCCGAGACTGGAGATTCTCTAGGCAGAATAGAACAGAACTTTTAAATGTTTCAAACTCCCTAGCAAGTGGAGTTTGTTCCAGCAATGGGGACCTATTCTGAGCTGCAATAAGGCGCTGCTGGAACTCCTCCATTCTGGTAGACACCATTTCGGATACATCCCTTAAAGACTTTTTAAGATCCTCCATAATAAGGTGCAAGTGAAAAATTAATAGTTCAAATGAAGGTACTTGAAGAAGTGATTATCGAACTTTAAGTTAATTTTAGTTAAATAAGGGATATTATTAAGGAAAAATTGCGATTAATGTGTAGTGGAACATTAATTCATCAATGGAACTGTAAGTAACAAAGTTCAAACCCAAATACTATTTTATTTAAGTACAAATCACAAGACACACCAATGCACATTGCACTACCCACTTTAATTTGCACTACCCACTTTAATGCCAGGGCAGTACATCTGCCCTTGAATTTGATAGTAGCATGGAGACCCTTTTTCAATTTTAAATCTCCATCATGGCATACTAAATATGGCACAGTTACACTAGTGATTTTCTGCAATCTGCTGCTATATGGACACTTGACTTCTATTATGGTCTCATCACCAAGGATGCCATCAGGTGATGCACCTAAATATGGACGTTCACTTGAAATGAACAAGCCACATTCGAAGACCTGTAAATTTGTTTCCTCCATATATTGTTGAAGGGCCACTTTTTCATTAATTATTCCATGATTTGTAGATCTTGAGGTAAACTTCTGCTGACTCAAAAACTGACAAGCGTAGCTTTCTTGGTTAGGTTAGGCAACTTGTGCTGGACTTATTGATAGGAGGTTAAACATATGCAGCAACTTCTCCTCTGTACCTTCTTTGCTGTAGGAATGATCCCAATCAATTGCATGAGGATTTGCAGTTTCATAAAGTTGTTTCAGAGGCATGCTTGATGAAGGATAGTTTGTAACCAAACTCCTGAATCTTTTATTATATTCTTCAGTATTAATGTTCATTGAACAAGGTGAAAATATAATATTATCAATATTTCTCTTAGATGGAAGTTTTGAGGTTTGTAATGGAGTAGATGTAAATACCTTTTTGGGAACATGGAATTTTTGTAACTTTTCTGTTGGAACTTGGGTGTTTAATAATAATCTTTTCACATACCATATGCTCTATACCATATAACACAGTGGCTACATGTTTACAGTGGGCAGTGATTCCACTGCCTGCCGCACATTCACATGAGCACTCATCAATATGGCCACTTGTATGAACTTTTATGTTTACTTCATACTGCAACCGTTTCATTGATGCTTTGCATATACCTTTTACAAAGGTGTGTTCATTGACAGATGCAGCTCTTATGACTATCAAATATCTCGATTACAGTACATAGTACAGTAAGAGACCATCATCAGGCATCTTTCCAAACTCATTATAAAACATATGAATATGTTGCTTGGTTAGGTTAGGAAGCACTGTGCTCCTATTAACATCATGGTAACACTCTGATGGTGGCAAATCAATTTTTGGATCATCAGTTTCATGCTGTTGTCGTATTCCAAAGTTCAGATTACGATCAAATGACTCTAGCATATAACAAAATTGATTAAATTAGAGGTTATGTTCGGAAAGTTCACAAAATATAATTTTTTTTGCTAAACAGCAGTATTTGTACACAACAAAAAGGATTTATTTGGCATAACAAATGAAGTTATTGAAGTTTTTGTTGAAATAGGGCAATAATCTCCGTTAAAATAACAGGAAAATACGAAATAAATACCTCTTGACCAAATCTGCTTTTCGGCCTTTTAAAGTAGCTCCTCGTATCTTAAGTTCAGCTTTGAGCTGTGAAACATTCCACAGTGAATACATTGTTCTCACAAAACCAAAATACGACTAGTTACCAGTAATTTTCTCAGAAAAACAAGCAATAGTTTTATTGTTATGGGTCAAACGAATGCAGCGCCACCTACATTCATCTTTGCGTTTTCTTCCCCATTATGAATAGATAGGGTCGTAATATATTTCTAAAAAAGCTACTGTAATCGAACACAAGAAACGAATTAAAATTCAACAAAAGCAAGTGTTTCAGTTTTACTCGACGTTCACATTAATTCAGCTTTCTCTTTTATTATTTGGCATTATAAAATCTTTTAAAATGATGGTTATGATAATCAAAATAAACAAACACGGATAAAAATCACAGCGAATGGAAACGTCACTGACAGTGACAGAAACACGATGATGATATTAATTATCCCTAATGGGAAAGGCAAAGGACTTTAGTCCATACTGACAGAAACACGGTTATCGGAGACAAGTTTCTGTTTTTTTCTTAAGTTTATCAATGAATTTGTTTTTTTCTTGATGGTTGACGCACGTGTCAGTGAGATTTTAGTTTTTTTTTCGGTGTTTCTGTGATTTTCCAAAGCTAAAATAGTTGTTATTGTTCTATCTTCACAAAACTAACCCTATTGGTGCTGGTAAAGTATAAAATTTAAACTTATATAGTCGCTGCAGTTCCAGTAAAATGGATTCTGACCCCGAACCTCCCGACCCGGGAACCTTTTCTACGTCTCGCAAACGACAAGGTGAGGAGAGAAATATGCCTTCCTTTAAAAAAACAATTACGGATCCCACTCAGGCGAACCCGTCTGTTCAACACCTATATGTCTACCCCTCTTTTTCTGATGGCCCTCGATCGTACTCTAATGATGATAAAGGTCCATTCATTGTCCAAGTTTCCCGGGAAGTAGAGGACCCATCTTCTCGGTCGACATTCGGTCAGTTAATGCATAAGCACAAAATTAGTTCCGTCATACACGGTGGTGTAAAACATGTAGGCCGTAATAAAATTACCGTTGAGTTTGCTTCTGCTGAAGCTGCCAACAACTTTCTGGTTAACCCGATGCTCGCTATGTGCAAGTTTAAAACTATTATCCAAAGGTCAAAGGTGTACCGGTGGACTGGTCAATGGACGAACTCGTTGATTCATTAGAGCTTCCTCCTGGATGTGGTGAGGTGTTAAAGTCAAGGCGACTGAACCGAAAATCAGTTACTGAGGGTGTCACCACCTGGGTGCCTACCCAATCTGTTGTCCTTACCACACTTCCCTCCCTGTCGAAACCTACAAATTCCAACCATACAGTGCCTGAACTGCTGCCGTTTTGGTCATATCAAATCGGTCTGCCGATCTAAGCCCAGATGTTACAGGTGTGCTCAGCCCCATACAGGTGATACGTGCGAAGTCACCTTAGAAACATCCACATGTCTACATTGCTCAGGTAAACATTTTGCTTCTGACAAGGGCTGTCCAGAATTTACTCGACAGCAATCCATAAAAATGCTGATGTCCCAGAACAATATCTCATACATTGAAGCAGCAATTCAGTTTCCACCTGTCCGACGTTCATATGCTGAGATAACAAAAGAAATTTTTACCCCTCCTGTCTATTCTCTCTCTAAGATCTCCTCAAACAGCCCAAACTCCTACCAAAACTTCCTATCGCCAAATAATCTATCGCTCCTCTCGTCCCCAAGCTTCTCTAGCAAAGGGGTACGATAGACCAGCTCACCAGACTATTGTTGGTGAGTGCTCCTCAGCTCTCCCAAATGGTTGTGCTCTCAACAATAATGTTGACACCCTTCCCTCTCAGGGCAAAATGTTAGAATTTATTTCTGAATTCCTTCTCAGTATTGTCGCCCCATGTAGCGAAATTCCCCTACCGCCCAACGTTTCCAAAAACCTATCCCAACTCTTTAAATTATTACAAAACGGACCCAATAACCCTAATTCAATGGAATAGTAAAAGCTAACGTTCAAGAAAACACGAATTGATCTCCCTCATAAACCTCCATAAACCCACAATTGTTGCCATCTCGGAGACATGGCTGAGACCTGGTTACCGATTTCGGGTACCTGGTTTCTCCTGTTTGGGGGATGACAGGAATGATGGGTATGCTGTCTTTGTACGGCATTTCCTCCCTTTCTCCCAAATTCCTCTTTCTACCCATGGCGAACAGATTAATGCTGTTGCTGTTCGTACCTTAGATATTTCTTTTGTATCTTTGTATATTGCTCACCCTTCTCCTTCTCTTCTTCCCGAGATACAATCAATTTTATCATTTCTTCCCAGCCCTATCATAGCCATGGGTGACTTTAATACCCATCACACTATGTGGGGGTGCCACGCTAGTGATAGGTTTGCTCCACTGCTGATTGACTTGCTCGACGTTGTCAATCTCTGTATCCTCAATGATGACTCCCCAACTCGCAGGGTATACCCTAATCAGAATTCCAAATCTGCAGTGGATCTCACCCTCTGCTCCCCTAACCTGGCCTCGCAACTAACTTGGAACGCCCTTGAGTCCACCTATGGCAGTGATCATTTTCCCATACTTATTACATTAAACAACAAATCCTTACCCCTCTCTTACCACAACCCCCTTTTGAAATATAAACTCAAAAAAGCAAACTGGAAAGAGTATGCCCAATCCGTTGATTGTATGGTAGACTTTCTGCCGGATTTGGAACGTGAAGAAAATGTCTTGTCTTGCTATGATCTATTTTTAAATTCTCTCAAATCTTCGGCCGATTATCAGATCCCCAAAAAGCACTCTCCTAAAAATCTGCTGCTTTCCTCTCCCTGGTGGGATGATGAATGCAGCGATTTGTTTGGTAAGAGAACGGCTGCAGAGAAATCTTACTCAGCCTGTATGTCTCAGGAGAACTTTAATAATTATCAGAGGCTTGATGATAAAATTAAAAGGTTAGTATCGAAAAAAAAAAAAGATCTAGTTGGATACAATTTTGTGAATCCCTTACCCCTCGCTCTCCATCCACTATTGTGTGGTCAAATGTGAGGAGATTCCGTCGTTCCCTGAACCATGTTGATGCTTCTTCAAATAACCCTTCTGACTGGATTAACAACTTTGCAGACAAATTGGCTCCACCTTTCGTTCCCTATGTGGACTCATTTCTGAGTTCTATGCCAGCTCCAGCTTCCGATGAAATGGATGCTCCCTTTTCTTTCTCTGAGCTTCAAATCGCTCTTCATGGTCTCAAAGATTCGACTCCAGGGGAAGATGGCGTTCCATATTCCTTCCTGGCTAGACTAAATGACAAAGCTAAACTTTACTACCTTAAAATAATAAACAAATGTTTTGAAACTGGTATTATACCGGCATCTTGGACATCTCAAATAGTCATTCCCATTCTCAAACCTGGAAAAATCCCTTCAGATTCAAATTCATATCGACCCATAGCTTTGTCATCTACTTTAGCTAAAGTAACAGAACACCTTCTTAAAAACCGACTGGAATGGTTAATGGAAAGTAGAAATATTCTCCCCTCCTCCCAATTTGGGTTCCGGAGGGGTTTGAGTACCACAGACAGCCTAAGTATACTGACAACAGACATTCGCCTAGCCTTTACAAAAGGAGAGTACCTTGTGGGTGTGTTTCTTGATATTGCTTCTGCATATGACAATGTCCTACTTCCGGCGCTCAGGCAGAAAATGCTTAAGCTGAGTGTGCCTTCGAGGATGGTTCATCTCATATGTAATCTGCTATTTTGCAGATCTATTCTGATAAAGCATCAGAATACCTCTCTTCCCCCCAGACTAGTCTGGAAAGGTCCCCCTCAAGGCTCAGTTCTCAGCCCTCTGCTCTATAGCATTTATACCCACGACCTCGAACTGTCTGTCCAGTTTTTGTAATATCTTACAATATGCTGATGATATTGTCCTCTATCACAGCTCAGGCAGTATAGGGGAAGTATCCTGTCGTATCAATTCTGCTTTGCATTATCTAGGCCAGTGGTTGTCTGACCACGGCTTGTCCCTGTCAGCTGGCAAATCTCAGGCGGTAGTTTTTACAAGGAAGAGATACATTCCTACTCCTCTCATTTCATTTGAAAATCAACAGCAGCAATCAACCTGACAGATAAAGTAAAATTTTTAGGTATTTATTTAGACAATCGGCTGAACGGAATTTCCCACTCTGAACACATAATAAAAAAATGTGAAAAAGGTATTAACGTACTAAGAGCAGTAGCGGGGGTTTGGTGGGGTGCTCACCCCTATTCTTTAAAGTTATTGTATAATGCCTTAGTACGTAGTCATATGGATTACTGTATGTTTGTTCTGGATCCCTTTAACAAATCAGCTGCTGGAAAATTAAACAAAATTCAGTATAGGTGCCTAAGAATCATTCTAGGTGCAATGAAATCCTCCGCTACTAATGCTTTGCAGGTTGAGTGTGTTGATCCTCCTCTACACATCTGCCGGCAGTATTTATGTGACCGCTTTGTTAGCAAGATGTTACAGATATCATCCCACCCTCTTTGGCATCGATTAACCCGACTATCACATGCTCCTTGCACCCGCAACTCCTCTTCCTATCTGCTCGATAGTTATCTAAAGTACACCAGCCTCCCTAACCCCATGATATCTTTTCCAACAAATCCCCTATATTCTACTCCTTATAAAGCCCTGGTATACAAACCTCCCATCATTACAGACCTTGGTCTGATCAAAGGAGCCCCAGATACCAACATCAAATTACAAAGCTATATTAATCAAAATTGGTCAAATCATCTTCTTATTTACACTTACGCATCAAACCTGTCTCCAGATGGCTGTGTTGGTGCTGCCTGTTGGGTTCCTCGGTATAGAATTATCCTGAAATTTAAATGTCCTCCCGAGTCTTCAGTGTTCACAGGAGAGGCCACAGCTCTATTGGAAGCAATCCTCCCATTTTCACACTCCCATAACATACAACAGACAGCTATTTTGACAGACTCTTTAAGTTGTTTAATGTCCATTAAAGAGAACCCATTTCGTAGCAAATCACGTTTTCTTATTATACTAAAAATCAGGGAGACTCTGCTCTCTTGTAATCAAAAAGGATTGTCTACCATACTAGTTTGGATTCCTAGCCACTCAGGTCTCCCAGGAAACGAGACTGCTGATTCATGTGCCAAAGCAGCTGTTGAGTCAGGTTCTCTAGATCATTTTAAAAATTCAGCTCAGGATCTTTGTTCTCTTGCAAGGATATATCTGGACAGAACGTGGAAGACATTTTGGAATGACTCCAAATCGGTTAAGGGTAAGTTTTATGCTTCCATCCAACCAAACATACCAAGACAACCCTGGTTTTGTTATTATCGAAATGCAAATCGCTGGATTACATCTACAATCTCGCGTCTGCGTCTTGGACATGCTTGCACCCCTGTTCATCTAGCCAAGCTCCGGATTAGGGATCACTCTATCTGTGAGTGTGGCTTGGATGAAGGCACTGTATCTCACATACTATTTAATTGTCCCAAACTAACTTATCCTCTTTATGACATTCTTCCCCCTAAAGTCCCCCGTCCTTTAAGTGTTAAATGTTTGTTAATGTCTGTGTTTAGTCCATATTGTAGATTTTTATGTAAATATATAGAAAGCAATAGAATTAAAGTGTAATATATAAAAATTATTCATAAATAGTAAACAGTATTTAATAATGCTTTTACTCATATTTGTGTTGTCTGTGCTGTCTCAAAACTAACAATCCAATTTCAACAATTTTTTTATGCATATTCAAAATTAGCTTAATTATTATTTTTACCGATCAATCTCCTTCGTGCCTTCTCCATCTACACGACACTGGCGAAGTACCTTGTGCCCAGTTGGCATAAATAAAAGCCATAAACAAGGAGAAAGTACGTACACAAAAAAGGAGAAAATGGAGACTTGGGGCGAAATAACAGAGTAGTAAACCATATTTTAACAAGTACCTGTATCTCAAAAAACTACATTGTTCAATGAAAACATATAATTGTTATTTAGTTGTGCATGGACAAAGCCTAAATTAATATTCTCTTATTTGTTACAGAAAGCAAGTAAAGATAGTTTTCGTTTCGGGGAAGCCTTATATGCGGATATGCATAGTTTTCAAGCTCTGGAAAATGAACCTTCCATTCCTTCCAAAAGAACACTAATAAAATATAAATTTAAAATTACAGACAGACATTATAGTGAAGACGTTAGTAGTCACTTTAAAATAAATAGAATAATGTAATAAAAATGTTTTAAAATTAAATAGAATAATGTGTTATTTGTTTAAATAACTTAATTGTTAAAAAACCTAAATCTTGAAAATGAGCGCCTTCAATAGTAACACAAACAAAAAATTAAGAATATGGCCAACTGCCAAGATACACAGCTAAGTAAAGATAAATTTAAAAATACAGACAGACATTCTAGTGAAGACTTTAGTTGTCACTTTAAAATAAATAGAATAATGTAATAAAAAACTTTCAAAAATAAATAGAATAATGTATTAAAAATGTTATATTTCTTAAAATAATATAATTAAAGAACTTAAAAGTTTTCTTTAATAAATATGGCTCTCACTGCTGCTCCACACAGTAAGAAAACATGCTGTGTTTTGAGAGGAGGGTGCTGTTGGTGGTGGAGGCAGGGTCTCATCATCATTATCAGAGATAGGTTGTTACAGTGTCACACATATATCAGAAACGCTCAGTAAGCATTAATACAACTGCGACACAAAATGCTTAGTTTCTATTATTTTATCGCATAAGGTGTTTAGCATAAAGGATGTATTAAATATTAAGAGCAGTCTAACATTGACCACCGTGTATAAAACACTTGTATTTTTAATTAATTAATAAAGTTTTTTTTATCTATTCAATACCGTCGCGATTTGACTGGCGCAGCCGGTAAGATACCCGTCGTGATCCTGTGCCTTCTGAAGACCTAAAATCGGTCTGAGTATAGGGTTGCGAGTGTGTTTCAACGCATTTAACGGGTATTTCACAACCAAATAAATTTGTCATTTACATAACGAGCGATCGGTAAAAGTGAAAAGTGTAACGTGAAATTAAAAATCAAGTGTAACAGTTAAAAGTGGAAGAAATCGGTTCTAGATTAATGTGAGTAAACCTCTTCACATTCCCACCTGTCCCGTTTTATTTCCGTTTGAATGTGTAAAATAGATTTAAATAATATTTAAGTTGATATGTAAATTAATTCAATTATATTGAATTATAAAGTAAATTCATATATATAGAAATAAATATATATAATTAATTACTATTGCTAAAACTAAGATGCAGGAAATACGCACGATCGCATTCGATATTTTAATCGAGATCAGAAATTATTAAATTTGTTTTTAAGAAAAGGCGAATATGTAATTAGATCTTAGCCTCCAAATGTAATGCAAGACATATACATTTTTCAGGCAATTACAAGCCGCTTAAGAGGCAAGATGAGCCATTTAATTAGTGAACGACGAGACTGAATGTAGATCCGATTGATTTTCTACAAGATAATTATTGCGATGTAGAACAAATTCCAGAAGAAGCTCTTGAGACCCTGAAACTGAGAATTTTCATTTACAGGCCATTTACTTTCGCAAAAACAGAGAAACCGAAGTAATTCATTTAAATCATCACTGAGCTTTAAAGTTGCCACATATTGAAATTCCTGAAATAAAAAGTAAATTTATAATAGACGGGTAGTTCGCGATCTTTTTTAAGTCCTGAAATAGTCTATAAGTATTTGTCAGAATTCAAATATTATGAACCATTTGAAGTCATAAGTACTCACGCACAAAGTCACCACAATGAAGTAATTAATATTCCACTTTTAAAAACTTCGTAGCACAGATTACCACAAATTTTATATTTATAATGTTGATAGTGATTATGGCGGTTTAATACGATCAGACTTATTAAAACAACTTGATGCCAATATAGATATTAAAAATTAAATTTTAAAAACTCGTGCTACAGAAATACCGATTTTTTAGGCGTCGGGACGTGACGACCCCATCGCCCACTGGTGGTAACCTCTGTCACTGTTATTTCACCAGTGTAATCAGTCAACCCCCTTCCTAGTGAGAGTGCCATGCTGTTGCTTTCGGGATTCAGCCAAACGGGCAAGCACGACCGGACCGGGACCGGGGACCACTGTCTCACAGAAAACCGGTGTGAAGTGATACAATAGGTTCATCTTGTTGTACTCGCGTTTCGTACGGTGAGTAAGACTCCCGGAGCCCATCAATCCCCCCCCGCAAAATATGAAGGTGCAGTTTAAACAGATATTACCCCAAGGGGGTACCACACGTTTCCGCTGTGGAGAATCCCCCTCTGAGCGTCCATCATCGGAACAATCAGTATTCGGTGGTGGATGCACAGGCTGCCCTTCGTATTCTGGAGGGGGCAAAAACTGCGCAAAAAACTTAAGTTTTAGGTTTCGATCTCGGGGCAAACGGAAGAATTTACCGAAGGCATCCCCTTCCACATTCTCAGTGGACTTTACCAATGTTAGGGCTCAATTCTTATCTTAACGCGGTTCACTTTCACCTCGAAACTGCGAAGCCGGCCTTATTCTTCCTTACTTATACTCAGATATCCTCCCCGGCTAATACTTAAGGAAGGGACCTATCTAGCCTCTGGCTGCGCGTAGACCATCCGCGATTCTACGCATGCCTGTATAGGTCCCAAAGCGGAAATAACGAAACTGACCGACTCATTGAGCACATCCAAATGGCTACAGATTCCCTTCTCGAAAGGGTTCCTATCCCTGAAATCGTGATACTTGACGATTTTAACGCTCACCATGCCGATTAGCTCGGCTCGGAAACCACCGATCACGCGGAAAGATCCTTTCACGACTTTGATTTAGCTTACGACCTGTCACAAATGGTCCCTGCGATTACGCGAATACCAGATGTGGATGGTCACAAACCCTCTTTGTTGGACCTTCTGCTGACCTCACATCCGGAGACGATCAAGTCTCTGTTGACCCGCCATTGGGTTCATCGGATCATCGTGTGGTCCGGAGTACTGTGCCTACTACGCGCCCTCCTCGGCTACGTTTTTCGGGTTGTCGCTGTATTTGGCACTATCGGTCAGCAGATTGGGATGGGATGCGGTCTTTCCTTGCGTCCTACCCTTGGGGGCCTATGTGCTTTTCGTCGGAAGCTCCGGATTCCGTCGCTGCCTCTGTCGCCGAAGTGGTTCTGCAGGGCATGGAACTCTCTATTCCATTTTCTGCGGTGACGATCGGTGGCAAGTCACAGCCCTGGTTTAAGCGTTCTTACAAGGCGGCATCGCGTCGAAAACGAGAATGCTTTAATGCATGGGCGGAAGCGGCGACATCTCGTGATGCCAATACCAGTGAACATAAAAAAGCATATAACTCAGCCTCCAGGTCCTTCAAATGGGAAATCGCTAAGGCAAAGTCAGAGCACATTGCCAGCTTTGGCGAGAGATTGGCCCGAGTCCCTTCGGGTGACGGGTGACAAGTGATTTCAGTCAGTCTGCGTATATCATTCTAAGAGAGCGGTTGTCTAATTTTTGTATTTTTTGTATTGTAACTACTATTTTAATTAAATCCTTTTTTAAAAAGGCATTTTATTCCACAGCCTAACATTTGGTGGCAGCGGCGGAATCCGATAATCCCCAGTATCCGACATCGCTCTGCAAATTTTCTCTTTATCCGTTGCCGTATTTTTTTTTTAATAATGGAATCTCGCTGTTGGCCTTAAGGGCCATTACAGCTCAGCTCGGGCTGTTTTGGCTATTGTCGTGGGGTGGTCAATCGCCAGAAGGGCAGGACGGAGCTGGACTGGGCTGGAGTGAGCTAAGTGCAAAGTAAAGTGCGCCTTCCCCGGTGAAGGCGGTTTTTTACCCTAATCTGTGTTTGGCTATTTTTATTACTATTGGCCGCGCCAGTAAAGGAACGGCAACGGACTTTTAGTTTAAAAATAATTTATTTAGACACAGTGACAGCACTTAATTAAGAACTAAACAATAATCAACTTAATATCTATTTCTTCTTATATTTATACATACTAAGTATTGGTCGTACTTACAAAGCATATATCTATAGGGTTGGTACTCTTAACTCCTCCCTCCCTAAGAGAGAAATTATCCGAAGAGGCTGAAGGTAACTTCGGAGAATTTCTTTTATTGAAAATAGAATATAATTTAAACTTTAATATTATAACAATTACTATTACTACTACTATAAAATAGAGAACTAATGTCCATATACTTATGTTATGTGTCACCACACTTTCCACCACTATTTCTGACATTCTTTAACATTTCTTTTACGTCACTGAAGTCCACGCTCGTCAAATCTAATTTCTTATCTGCCGTTGCTAAATCTTGTTGAAGTTCAGGAATCACCGCCAGTGGCAACTATATATTTACATCCAATACATTGCTTGATTGACCGAAGATTGTTCTACCAATTTGCATGCTGCACCATTGACTTGGCGTCACGATGTAAGTCCCCAATAGGCTGAATCGATGGACGTCATTTCTGCAGTGTTCCGTCAAAATGATTATCTGCTGTGAATATTAACCAGCTATTGTTCATTATCTTCTGGATTTTTAGCTTCTCAATTCGTATATGATGTTGCTGACAGAGGCTGTAGTTATTCTTTATTAACATTAATTCCTCGATACATGCTTCCTCAATGTTTGTTGCCATATTTTCTTCTGAGCATAAGTACTTGTTGTCCTCTATGCTCTCGCAAGGGCTCAATACATTTCTGTATTTCAAACCATTCACTAATAGGTAAGGATATTTGGGAATAATTGTGTAAGTTTTAGAGTTAACCTTGTAATAGTTATACGTTTCTGATTTTATCAAAGGAATTTCTAATACAAATACTAATTTATTCTTATCAATATAAGACTTTGATATAATATTACGATCTTATTTAAGTAAGTTATTTTTTGTTACTGGATAAATTGTTTGTGCATGTTTCTCTATCACTTTGAAAATGCCTAATAACTCTGTAGAATTAATAATAGATTGGTGTAAGGTGTGCAATTTACTAAATGTAATAGCAGTTTCAATTTCTTGTATGCTCTGATAAATATAACGAAAGTTATTTAGAATCTTGTATAGACTATTCATAGTACGAATGACATTATTAATTTTAATTTCTTTTTCGACCATTTTATCAAACTCATTTGTTTTGAAATGTAAATTTTCTATATTATGATTCATTATCTCGGAGATATTGGCAAAAGTAGCAAAAGCTTTGTGCATAGAAGATACTTTAAATTCCGTTAAGTGTTCTCTATTACCTATCTTTCTAATTTCCTCATTAAATTTAACAGCATCTTCCTCATCTAAATTTCCAGTTATTACTTTTACTAAAGAACCCAAAGGACTTAAAATAGCACGTTTTTCATACTATATGGAAGTAACTGGTGAAACTTACTTTCTACTGTTTTAATTAATGTAATCTAATTCCTTATCTAAATGATTAACCGTTATTAATTCATTTGATTTATTATATAGTGCTATATTATTATTTATTTGTATACCTAATTTTTTAATGTCTACCGTTTTAAAAACTGTCTAATAGCTATTCTTCATTACTGCTACTCCAAATTTTATTGAGATCATTCCTGGGTTCTGATCCATCTTTCGAAGTTCCAGGCTGTGGACTTGGCTCTCTAGTATCAGGAGTACTAGCCACGATCTGGGGAGGACATTTTATATTTTTAGCAGCTACTCTAGTTGTTCTTTTATGCTATTCTACTGGTACAATGTTATGTTTTGATTATCCCACTACTTTTGCTTTCTCATAACGCGGCATTTCTTTAGGTTTTCTTGTTCTAGTAGTTTTTATGAAAATAGTATCACCTTCTTTAATATTAGGTATTTCTTCACCACCTCTCTTGTCCCTAACTTTAATATTATCCTCTTTTAATTTATCCGCGACATATTCGTAAAGAACTTTTAGACGTTTCCTATGGTCTTGTAATAACTTTTGCAATAGATTGTGTTCTCTATTAATATCAAATACATTGCCACTATCAGTGTTTCCAAAAACAATCTCGAAAGGAGTGAATTCAGTAGCTGAATGAATGCTATTGTTGTATGCCATGATTGCATATGTCATTAAAGAACAAGCATCAAGTTCACTTTTATCGTATTTAACCAAACGGTATATTTCGATAGTAGTTGAATGAAACCTTTCAACGATGGCCATCGAACTGGGATTATTCGGAGTTCCAATGTGGAGTTCTATTTTGTACAACTTTAAAAGTTCCTTTATTAGTTCATTATTGAATTCTGCACCTGAGTCACAATTTTTTTTTTTTTGGTAATCCATACATGCTAAAGTATTTTATGACAGCTCTAACTTCTTCAGGAGTACTCCGATTTGGGATACTAATAGTTTGTGCTAATTTACTAAAAGCATCGACAATAGTTAGATAATAGTTCTTTTCAATAAACAAAAGATCCACGAAGACTTCTTGGAACGGAGAATACTGATTTTGCCTTAACTGAATACAAGGACTTAATGGTTTCCGGTTATACTTCATTTTTCTACACTGTTCACAAGCATTGATTACAGCGATCATGGTTTCTTTCATGTTTACCCACCAATAATCTCTTTTAAGTTTAGTTAATGTTTCGTTTATACCTCTATGACAGGTTTTTCCCTGATGGTATTTTATTATTGCGTCTCTCTGGTCAACTTCTGAGTCAGTCAGATTAACTATTCTTTCTGTACACTCTACTAAATTACAACTTTCCCTATTTATATAATTCTATGACTACCTTTGAAAATATCCTTCTAAATTCAGGACTTTCAAAATATATATAATATCTATATTTAAAATCTACATATTCCTTAAAGAAATCTTTCACTAGACTTTCTTTATTCAGCGGCATATGTACTGTACGGTTCCTGGGTCAACGGGATGCTTTAAATAATAGAGATTTATTGATTTACTCTATATTTACCACTCGCGTGTTACAATAGAATATGAGCGAAATAATGACGTGCTAATTGCTATGTACCGAATGAATACAATTTAACAGTCAAAGAGAGTGCCTACGTCTGGCTATGCTCTCGGGGTGTAACTCCCATGATTTAGTTAATCGCTATGAAACGAATAACTGTATGTAGAAGAGAGTGCCTGCGCGGGCTATACTCTCGGGACGTAACTCTGACGATTTGGGAAATCATCACGCTTATAAGTGATCGATATGTACATGTACTTCTAATATACGTTGTTTTTTATTTGAGATATCTTTAACTGAAATTTTATCAATAAACCAAGTGAACACTAATATTTGTCGTGGTTTACAGTCTATAGCTTCGTTTAAAATAGGTATTCCTTCGTGTTCCCTATTTGACACTAAATAAGCGGTAGCACCGTCGTCTGAAATTTCTACCAGTTCTATCGATTTCTCACATTCTGTGTCAGAGATATCCATTCGATTTTCATTTTCTGAATCAGACAGTGGCATATCGATCTGAGGCCTAGGGTTTTTGTTCCTAACTGTCACAAACTCATTATTTAATTCTTGTATTAGCGATTGAAGTCTTTCGTCATTATCGTCAATAGTAACCAAAGTCAAGTCGAGATCGTCGTCTAGAGCATTAATTCTTATTCTAGACAAAGCGTCCGCATTTGCAATTTGTTGCCCTTTTTTATATTTAATCTCAAAACCATATTCTTCCAACCTCAAACGCCAACGTGTCAACTTACTGTTGGGTTCTTTCAGAGAATATAACCAATGCAATGATCAGTAAATATAGTGACCTTTCGACCATAAAGATACGGCCTAAAATGTTTAACTGCCCCAATTACACCTAAAAGTTCTTTTTCTATGGTGCTGTACCTAGTTTCTCTGTCACTTAAAGTCCTACTCGCATAGGCTGGTTTATCATTGCCACCTTTCACCTTGTGATAGAACGGCTCCTATAGCAAAATTAGATGCATCAGTCGTTAATATGAACGGTTTTTCAAAATCTGGATATAATAGAGATTGTATTGCATTTGTTAAAAGCTTTTTGCAGGTTTCAAAACTTTGTTTGTACTCATCATTAATTATTATTTTATTTCCTTTCTTTAAACAAATTGTTAAAGGTCTCGTTATTTTAGCGAAATCCTTGATAAACTTACGATAATAGCGAACTAAACCTAAAAAGCTTTTAATTTCTGTAATTGTTTTAGGTAGAGGGTATTTCAAAACTGCGTCTATCTTGTCAGTATTGGGCTTAAGTCCCTCACTTGTGATAGTGTGACCCAAATACAATACTTCTTTTCGTAGAAAATGAAATTTTGGCGTCGGGACGTGACGACCCCATCGCCCACTGGTGAAATAACCTGTGACAGAGGTTATTTCACCAGCGCAATCAGTCAATCCCTTCCTAGTGGGAGTGCCATGCTGTTGCCTCCTGGCTTCAGCCAAACGGGCAGGCACGACCGGGGCAGTACCACTGTCTTTCAGAAAACCGGCGTAAAGTGATACAAAAGGTTCGCCTTCTTATACTCGCGTTTCGTGCGGTGAGAAAGATTCCCGGAGCCCATCCCCCCCCCTCTACAAGAAATATGAAGGTGCAAAAGAATCAGAATCTACCCAGGGGGGTACCACACGCGCTTGCGGTGGAGAATCCCCCTCTGGGCGTCCACCACCGGGACACTCAGCACCCGGTGGTGGACGCAGGCTGCCCTTCGTATTCTGGGGGGGGGGGGGGGGGCAATTCTGCGCTCTTTAAAAAAAAAATATCGGTCTCGGGGCAAACGGAGCAATCCAACAAAGGCACCCCCATCCACACTCGCCGTGGACTTCACAAACATCCACGTTGTCCACTATGATTTAGAGACTGCGAAGCCGGCCTTGCTCTTTCTTACCGAGACTCAGATTTCCTCCCCGGCTGATACTTCTTACCTCTCCTACCCAGGGTACAAATTGGAACATTCATTTGTGCCGCGGGCTGGAGTTTGCGTGTACGTCCGAGAGGATATCTGTTCTCGTCGCCTCGGGACGCTTGAAGGAAGGGACCTATCTAACCTCTGGCTGCGCGTAGACCGCGATGACCATCCGCGATTCTACGCATGCCTGTATAGGTCCCAAAGCGGAAATAACGAAACTGACCGACTCATTGAGCACATCCAAATGGCTACAGATTCCCTGCTGGAAAGGATTCCTACCGCTGAAATCGTTATACTTGGCGATTTTAACGCCCACCATGCCGATTGGCTCGGCTCTGAAACCACCGATCACGCGGGAAGATCCTTTCACGACTTTGCTTTAGCCTACGACTTGACGCAAATGGTCCCTGCGATTACGCGAATACCAGACGTGGATGGTCATAAACCTTCTTTGTTGGACCTTCTGCTGACTTCACATCCGGAGACCTACCAAGTCTCTGTTGACCCGCCATTGGGTTCATCAGATCATTGTGTGGTACGGAGCATTGTGCCGCTCACGCGCCCTTTACGGCCTAGCTTTGCGGGCTGTCGCCGTGTGTGGCACTATAAGTCAGCAGATTGGGACGGGATGCGGTCTTTTTTTGCGTCCTACCCTTGGGGGCCCATTTGCTTTTCGTTGAGTACTCCGGATGCCGTCGCTGACTCTGTCGCTGATGTGGTCCTGCAGGGCATGGAACTTTTTATTCCATTCTCTGCGGTGCCGGTCGGTGGCAAGTCCCAGCCTTGGTTTAGGCGTTCGTGCAAAGAGGCTTTGCGCCGTAAGCGTGAATGCTTTAAAGCCTGGGCAGAAGCGGCGACATCCTGTGATGCGGCTATCGGCGAACGTAAAAAAGCATACAATTCAGCCTCTAGGTCCTTCAAACGGGAAATCGCTAAGGCAAAGTCAGAGCATATTGCCAGGTTTGGTGAGAAATTGGCCCACCTTCCTTCGGGAACTCGAGCCTTCTGGTCTCTTGCCAAAGCTGTCCAAGGGAATTTCTGTCAGCCCTCTATTCCACCACTGCATAGGGAGGATGACTCACTGGCCCATACTGCAAAAGAGAAGGCCGATCTTCTAGGCTGTATCTTTGCGTCGAACTCACCTTTGGATGATCAGGGGAAGGAACCACCGACACTATTGCGGTGTGATACTACGATGCCTGAAGTTACATTCCAGCAACGTGCTATCCGTAAACATTTATTTTCCCTGGACATCCATCCACAATAAATATGATCAAACCAGGGAAACAGTAAATATACCTAACCTACATTAACACCATTATCTATAATAAAATTAGATGTAAGGGTTACATATTTAAATAAAATATTATTATATATATATTTAATATATTATTATATATATATATATAATATATATAATAATATTTAATATATATTATATATATATTTTATTCCAGGTATTATTCTTTTATTTATATGTCCATTATATTTCTATACAAATTTACTAGCACCGTATCATTGTTCTCTGAGTCACACGTAAAATTTCTAAGGAAGTCTTCTAATCTCATCCCCTGAACTTGTAATATATGTATACCAAACAGTACTCTCCGCACACCGCCGATAGGTAATCCTGAACCGTAAGGCTATTGTATCTCCACATGCAACAATTCCTCCTTAAAAATCCTTCTATTGCTTCAATAGGTTTACGTCCAAACGAATCAAAGTATTCCCCAACTCTTTCAACGTTTATATGAATAGCCACCCAATGAGACCCCGGCTGTGAATCAGGGTCAAGATTGCATATGATAAGTGCTGGCACCTGAGCATACATCGGCAATCGATTTGAAGGATATACGTTGCTCTGGAGGCTGGGATGTATTCTACGAAGACTCATTTGCACTTCTAGCGTATATATATATAGCGTTCATACTTTAATACGCGTTTACTCCCCTACTCTTTCACTCTTTTACTGACTACATTTATTACTATCAATTCATATTTGTACCAATGTATTTAAACACACATAATATGATATCAACATAAGTAATGAGTCTCTTTGTAAAAAAGTAATGAAGGTAAATAAAAACCATGTCATATTCGATTACATTATATTTTATTATTCTTAATATCATAATAATTACATAAGTGATTGCTTAACTACTATAATCCACACATACATTTCTGTTCTTATCTATTTCTATAATATTTGAAAACTCTGCGTAAACTACACAGTTAATTGTTTCAGTTAATGCGCTCTCGAATCTTAATTCCATTCTTACACTACCATGGCGTACAAGATTCCAATGCACATTAGAGTTAGCCGACAAGTCAGGCGTTAAATCAAAAGCTAGTAAACAGTACCCATTTGAATATTGCTCCCTCGATATTCCATTACCTTCGTTAAGAAAATGTATACCGGTGCCTGAGTACAGGGTGTGGAATGCGCTAGTAAATACATCGTTTGGAAATGATGGTTGTAACGCTTTTGAAGGTATCTGTTGACCATCTATATATAGGCTAAATGAGCAAATACCAAAATTTTCAAAGTTGAAAGGATTTTTACCATAACTACCGTTGAATGCTGTATTATTCACAAAACCTATAATACATCTCTTAGGAACCTATCCTAAAAATATTGTACGAGGCAAAGCTGTACATTTTGCTCACTCAGGCTATCTTAGAATTATAAGCGTGATGATCCCTATGTACGTGCCAAGGTTCGTACATTCTTGCTCGTTTACAAGCATGACAAATTCCTATGTTTGTACGTGCCATGGATGTACATTTCGATCACTTATAAGCGTGACGATTTCCCAAATCGTCGGAGTTACGTCCCGAGAGTATAGCCCGACGCAGGCACTCTCTTCTACATTCGTTCATAGCGAACTAAATCATGGGAGTTACACCCCGAGAGCATCGCCATCGTGTTCGCGTTTTTCTCCGTTTTCCTGAAGATCGGCGCCGTGGAAAAACATCCCACTGCCGGTTCGTTGGGTCATCAAGCAAATCAAATACCATCATCCGCATCAATAGAAAAGAGGAGAGCAACGTTTTCAAGGATCCAGACTAGTTCAAATATATCGGCGTCCTTTCAACCTAGAACAAGGCGACGGACGTCAATCTTCAACGGAGAGAGGTAAACTGCAGTAAGCCCTCTCCCAACTTTTTCAAGAATCCAGACGGATCAATATATATCGGCGTCCTTTCAACCGAGAACAAGGCGACGGACGTCAAGCGCAACATAGAGAGGCAAGCGACAGCGGTCGGTACAGTAAGTCCTTTCCAATTGTTTGAGCGCATAAAATTTGATAAATATTAGATTTATCTTACTTCAGCATAATAACGTGCCCCTATTCGAAAGGGATTGCAGTTCGTCGTGTCCTCTGAAGACCAATACTGTCTTGAGTTGTATAAGAAAACAACATTGTATAAAAAAACAACAACAAGGTTCGACTTCCGCTAAAAAATAATTTTAAGGAAGGTTTAGGTCTGTCCAAACCAATGGCGGTAGCACAATTTTACAGCCTGGAACGGAAATTAGCGAAACAGCCAAAAACTGCAAGGCAATATAAGGATTTTATAAATGAGTATAAAGACTTAGGGCACATGTCATTCATAGAAAACAAGGGTCCGGAGATTGGGTATTACTTACCTCATCATTGTGTTACCCGGGAACATTCGGAAACTACAAAGCTGCGTGTTGTATTCAATGGATCAGCAAAGACAACAACGGGACTTAGTTTAAACGACGTACTGTATACAGGTCCCAACCTACAACAAGACTTACAATCCCTTGTATTAAAGTGGAGAAGATTCCGTTATGTTTACACCGCAGACGTGGAGAAAATGTTTAGAAATATTGACATTTTTGAGTGCGATCGGAAAATGCAAAGAATTATTTGGCGAAATTCACAAAGTCGACCGTTACAGGAATATGAATTGACAACCGTAACGTATGGCACAAAAGCGGCGCCCTTTTTAGCCATGATGACTTTAAAACAGCTAGCTATGGATGAAAGACCTCGGTTTCCACGGGCAGCGGAAATCACAGAGCAGGCATTTTATACAGATGGCTTAATATATGGGGCCCATTCTATAGAAGAAGGATGCAGCATGGTAACGGAGTTACAGGATTTGTTGCAGTCAGGGGGTTTTACTTTAAGAAAATGGGCTTCCAATGAACCAAGAATACTGAAAGAGATTTCGGAAAAAATTAACCGAGATCAAAACCAGCAAATATTTACGTTTAAAGGAGATCTTATTTCAAAAACATTAGGGGTATACTGGAACCCGAAAGAAGACTGCTTTATGTTTCAATCGTCATTTGATTTCTCGAATAAGACGACCAAAAGAGCACTTTTATCAGATATATCGAAGCTGTTTGACCCACTGGGTTGGTTAGCTCCTGCAATTACAGGTATGAAAATAATTTTTCAAGAAGTATGGAAGCAAAACATTAAGTGGGATGATCAAATCCCTACTTCTATTTTGAAAAAATGGAAGCAATTTAAAGAAGAAATAGAACTAAATATTTCTAAAATAAGGATCCCGAGGTGGTTGCAAACTAGTCTGGACAGCACATTAGAGCTACATGGATTTTGTGATGCATCAAATAAAGCATATGCCGCAGTTATTTACTGTCGAATAAACAACAAGGTTTCATTGGTGGCAGCCAAAACAAAATTGGTACCCGTTAAAGGAAAAATCTCTATTCCGAGAGGTGAATTATGTGGAGCGGTTTTATTAACAAAGCTGTTTAATAAAGTTAAAGCATGTTTAGGGTATAATAAGATTAAATGTTACGGTTGGACAGATTCCATGGTAACCTTGAGGTGGATACAGGGACAGCCTGAGAAATGGAAACCATTTGTAAGCAACAGACTCAAGCAAATTGTTCAAGATATGCCGTCAAACACGTGGCGCTATGTTTAATCAGAGGAAAACCCCGCAGACTGCGCCAGTCGTGGTATTTCCGTCAAACAACTTGAAATACACTCTTTATGGTGGAATGGTCCATCATGGCTTCCTTTATATAGGAATGACAAGGAAACTCAGACATATTTTACGAAGGAAGAAGAAAAAAATCAATATTTAGTTAATATAGTACAAGGTACAGATAACACAGTAAAGGGAATAATACAAAACTGCAGTAGTTTCTCACGGGCAATCGGGATAGTTGCTTGGATATTACGGCTTTTACCAAAAAATAAGGATAAAAGGGAACGATACCTTACATTAGCTGAAGTCAAAGAAGCGAAACGGAAGATAATTCGCAACGTACAAGAAGACGACTTCTTCTATGAGATAGAAAACTTGAGAAGAAAGGAGAGCATTCATAAAAGTACACTAATTGCATTGAATCCATATCTTGGACAGGATGGCCTTCTTCGTGTGGGGGGAAGGTTGCGAAATGCCTTCATTAGTAAAGACATGCAACATCCCATTATAATTTCACATACTGGTAGGCTGACTGACTTAATAAAAGACCAAGCGCATAGCTTTCATGGCGGCCCTCGCCTAACATTATCACTTATCAGACAGAAGTACTGGATTGTGGGCGGTAATAGAGCAGTAAAGAGGCAATTGAGATTATGTGTAACATGTGTTAAAAACAACCCTCGGATGCAATATCAAATAATGGGCGACTTGCCCGAAGCTCGGTGTAATCCGGCGCGACCCTTTAAGCATACTGGAGTTGACTTTGCGGGGTATATCCTAATAAAAAGTAGCAAAGGACGAGGGATCAAGTGCACAAAAGGTTACATAGCCGTATTTATATGCATGGCTACAAAGGCAGTGCATTTAGAAGTAGTATCTGATTTAACCACTTCGGCCTTTCTAGCAGCATTGAAAAGAATGGCGGCCCGAAGAGGGACTCCGGAACATATTTATATTGATAATGGCACAAATTTTATTGGTGCCAATCGTGTACTTGACTCCGGGTATGACGAATTAAAACGAGTATTCGCAGAAGAACAATTTGCCACCACAATTACGGATATGGAAATAAACTGGCATTTCAATGCACCTGCATGGCCCTCTGCTGGCGGATTATGGGAAGCAGCTGTTAAAAGCTTAAAGGCTCAAAGAAGGTAATCGGGGATCAAAAATTCACATATGAAGAACTTTCGACACTCGTAGCGCAGTTAGAAACCTGTTTAAATACTAGGCCTCTATGTCCAATTTCAGAAGATCCGGAGGATATTAATTTTCTAACACCAGCTCATTTCTTAACTGGGGGCCCTACACTTTCATTATTGCCCACCGAGAATGACCTAAGAACGAGATGGTACTTAGTGGAGAAAACTTTCCAAGACATATGGAAGAGGTGGCAATCGGAATACTTGCCTACATTGACATCTCGAAGTAAATGGCAAAAACCACGAGAAAACTTAAAATTACATGACTTGGTCGCCATTCACGACGCGAATATTCCTCCCGGAAAATGGGCTATGGGCAGAGTTGTAGAATTACATCCAGGCACTGATAATATCGTCAGAGTAGTTTCGCTAAAGACAAAGAACGGAGTAATCAAACGGCCAATTGTCAAATTAAGTCCCTTGCCAGTGCAGAACAGCAGTAAAGCAGCAGCCGAAAACGAATCAAACATATCTGCAAAACCACGGCCCATACTACGAAAGGGTCTCGGTAACGTTTTAGCGATAATGCTTTCGTTTATATTCTTTTTAACATACGTATCAGCTACGCATCCGGAAAATTATAATATAAGTACATTCAACAATAATAAGGGGTTATACTTAGACAAAATAAGTAATATGCAATTAATTCAGGAAAAATGGAGAATCGTTGTCTACTATGACATGAAACCCTATTGGGAAGGTGAAAAGGCATTCGAACAATATTATAAAACTTTACAAGGCATGTGTTCTGCCCTCGATGAAAAAACACATTGCGAAATTACTATGAATCAATTACGTCATAGCTTCGAGGAACTCAAATACTACGATCAGGTGTTGCTTACGCAGCACCCGGGCACGCGCTCGAAGCGGCGTCGGCGCGGCCTTATCAACGGTGTCGGATACGCGGCACACTCCTTATTCGGAGTATTGGACGAATCATTCGCTGAACAATATCAAAAGGATATCTCTTTAGTTAAAGAGAATGAGCAGCATTTGGCAAACCTGTGGAAAAATCAGACATCAGTTCTGGAAGCGGAGTAGTATCTCATGAAGCGGTCAGAGGAAGAAAATTATAATTTACGAAAATTAATAAATCGACACGCAAATGAAGTTAAGAAGGCAATTACTACTCAAGTCACTGAAATCAATAGACTAGAGCGCATTACTCAGTTTACTCTTGACAGCATTTCAGCAACAAACGTACTTGCTAATTTAAGGAATTTGCAGGAGTATCTGATTGACACCATCACCGATATTTACCATGGTCGATTTAATTTTCACCTTATTTCGTCGGAACAATTACGCAGGGAATTAAATATAATATCCAATCATATTTCAACAGATCTTTCTTTGCCAATTAATAATAGTCAAAAACAATTTGGCAATATATATAAATTTTAAAGAGTTAAGGCAAGGATGCTTTATGAGCAATTAATATTGGAAATCTCGGTTCCGCTTGTCAGCCGAGATGGTTTTGAAATCTATAATGTGATTTCTGTTCCTTATAAGAGTGACGCACTTACGATGGTCAAAATTGTCCCGTCGTTGTTCAGATCTCGTCGCAATAAACAAAGAAAAAAATTCATACATACAGATGTCAGAAAATGAATTGCTATCAAGTTGTGATTATTATTCCGATATTTATTATTGTAACCTACCTAAACTGTTTTATAATATGAAACCAGAAGATAGCTTATCTAAGACAGGAATAAAAAAGCAATGTCAGTTTGAGAAAATGCCATGCGATAACGAGTGGATTGACCTGAATAAAAAGAATACATATTTATACTTTTGTTGTGATCGGTGTCCATTACATATTATGTGTGGCGATCAAATTTCTGCAGAACAATTAAATACGACTGGATTAATAAGCATAGGTCATGGTTGCATGTTAAGCAACAAGAAAGGTGTCATTTATGCTCATAACGAGTATCAGAATGTGCTCAAGACTGGACCAATGGTTTATTCGCCTTATATGGATTCAATTAATAATATGATAAATGTGTCCTTATCCTCGGATGTTATTGAAAATTCAAAAAACAACTACACAATTAATAGTCTTGATAAAATAGGCACGGATCTGGAAGATATGCGAAAGGAGGCTCCCATAATTAGTAGTGTGATATTTCACGACGTACATCAGTATATTGCCTTATACTCTATTTTGGGCATCTTCGTCGTGGTAGGAGCGATTCTATTGTTGCGGAGGTTTCGTCGAGCAGGTACGGTAGCACCTGTCCAGCAGATACCATCTGGCCAAGCAACAATTCCAATACAGAAAACAATTGATGGGCAGCAGGAGACGTCGATAGCGGCATTGGCAGCAGCAGTGGCAGCCAGTCTCGCAATGGGCTCTACAGAACCCACCCGGGACCGGACTCCGATAGGTCTTAGTGTTAGTGATAGTGCCGTGGTGTAGGAAGTGTTAGCATAAGTTTAGAGACTTTAAGTACCTCCTAGAGACTATTAAGCATGTAATGGATTCATCTTGTAAAGCACTACATATTCATCTTGCACTTTTTGCCTGGGGGAGTATGTACGAGCCAAAGCTGTACATTTTGCTCACTCAGGCTATCTTAGAATTATAAGCGTGATGATCCCTATGTACGTGCAAAGGTTCGTACATTCTTGCTCGTTTACAAGCTTGACAAATTCCTATGTTTGTACGTGCCATGGATGTACATTTCGACCACTTATAAGCGTGACGATTTCCCAAATCGTCGGAGTTACACCCCGAGAGCATAGCCAGACGTAGGCACTCTCTTTGACTGTTAAATTGTATTCATTCGGTATATAGCAATTAGCACGTCATTATTTCGCTCATATTCTACTGTAACACGCGAGTGGTAAATATAGAGTAAATCAATAAATCTCTATTATTTGAAGCATCCCGTTGACCCAGGAACCGTACACTGTCTATACAAACAAGACACTAAGAAAATATTAATCCAGGTTGCTATGGTGTACTGCAGTGGTATGGTGTCACCACAGTCCTCATTTTGTAACGTATCGGATATGTCCGCCTCTGCCTCAGGTTTTCCAATTATGTTATTGTAGTACACATAGCTAGTATATGATACAAATACACAAGTTCTATCGTAATTGAGTCGTATAGACGGTTCTAGCAAATTACTGAACCGATTTTGTACTTAAGTAGAGACATGTTAATTTAGTACCCTTATAGTTGTTAGTAAGGTAATCTGTACTCGTGAAAAATGAAGGTGCGTGGTGCGGTGAGTTTTTTTTTACTTATTTAGTATTTGTAACTGGTAGTATAAAATTTATATTATTTACAACAAAAAAAAAATTGCTTTTTGATGTTGCTGTTGGATACTGAATGTCGCCATTTAATTGTAACAAAGGTTTATGTATAGGTGATGATTATGAATACACTGGCGGCTCCGGAGATGGTTACCAGAAGACATCCAAACGGAGCTACCACGGATCTTCGGGCGCTGCTTCCGCCTCTTCATACCATCCCTATCGGCGTTAATGAGTAACCCTTCGTTTCTCATGGTAGCCTGGTACCTGCGTTTGTAAACGGCTGGCTAGTGGTTCTCTTTTGACGTGGAGCTTTTTCTTTCTTTTTTTACTATCCTCCTTAAGTTAGTTCACTTAGATTTTTGACTTTATTATAATGACATTTTTTGCCAATCATTACAGAACCGCGCAGCAGCTTAACAACTTTGTAAAATAATGATGTATCTTTTCTATGAGCAATCATTGAGTTTTTAAATGTCTTTTTTATGGAATCGCCTCTGTGAGATTTAATGAATTAGTATATCTCTGAAAGATAATGTCCATGCATTTTTAAATATTATCTCAAAGGTGTGATTCCGTGTTATTGTTAAGAAGTTAGCATAGTTTTCTTATTCATGTATTTTCAATTTGGGTCTGAACTAGTTCCAAATTGTACTTTTCACATATAATACGAATTGCTTTCGTAAAATAAGACAAAGTCGTATTTTTATATGATATATTTGATTAAAAGCATTTTAATTATATCAGTTACAAAAGTCAAGATAACACCAGTGTTATTTTAGATTTAACCACTGACCAACAGACGGTTTACATAAAATTATTAAGTTTATTATTATATTAAGGTTATTAATTAAAAGGATTAAGTTATTACTATATCGCGTCCAATTAGAATTACTGCATTTATAAACTTACCCTTTGAACTAGACAAAAGACATCGAATTTTTCATCTTGACAATTTTAATTTGGTGCGCTTTTCACAATTCAGAAAATAAATGTCCATGTATTTAATAAAAACGTTCGCCAAAGTTATTACTGTGCAAATTGACTATGTATTTTGTTTATTTCAAATAAAACACCTTATATCTGTAAGTTTTCTTTAACTTTACAATCAAGACTGAATCCGAACCGAACCGACGAAGCGTAATTTATCGTGTAGTTGAATATTTTTTAAAATATATTTATTTTTGAGATAAAGTTTAAATCACAATATATTCATAGAATGTAATATAATAAATACATTCAGGTAAGTTCTAATTTTAGAAACGTACAATCGATGTAATTAAATATTTTTTTTACTATGACTAATGTACTGTACATAATATTTTCAAATCGAAATAGTTAAGACGTATATCATAATGATTTTATAATATTAGGCCCTTAAATTAAGCGGTACATTTTAAATAGCACAAGATACGTAGTCTAACAGTTCTTGTATAAATAATATAGTCTTATTTGCTAAATTTAAAAAATAATATAGGTAACATCTGGCTTAGATTTTACATTACTGTATTTCGTAATTAGCTGTACAAAAATTACTTTGTAGATTCACGACTTAATAAAATGTATCAAGTCAATTCAAATCAATTATTTCTTAATTAAGGAGTAATTATTATCAAATCGATATAAATGGACAGACTAGAATTTATAAGATCGAAAATATTTATTGAATGGTCTCATCATTTTTATTGTGCCCTTGGAGAAAATTTAAACTAAAATTATAATTGGCTTGATAGGATATAAGGCACTGGGATAAAAAGTCTCTTTTAGCGTAATTCAGTCGTCGAAGCGCAGCCGTGCGAGTGACACGCGTATAATCTAACACGATCTTTTTAAGACAATCTAATCATGTCTAAGTGTGACCAATGTAATAAACCTTTTTCTAAATCTTTGCCTGGATGTGAATGTGCCCGATGTGAAAAAATGGTACACCTAAATACCAGATGTAGTGGTCTTACCAACAAACAGATAACCGCATTAAAGGCGGCCCCAAGCTTGGACTGGACCTGTATGGAATGTCAACAAGAATCCCCGAAGCGAAACTCCTCTTTGTATCTAACAGAGGATGCAGAGGAGGATATACCTGTGGACACTAAGGGGCTAATACAGAAAATTTCAAAGGAAGTAGAAAAAACTATAAAGAAGGAAATAAACGAATTCAACCAATCTCTGCAATTTCACAGTACGAAGCTGGACGAAGTATTAGGTTGTATTGATGCTTTTAAAAACACCATAAAAGTTTTAGAAAGAAAAAACACGGAACTAATACACAAAAACAACAATCTGGAATTGAGGGTAGGTGCATTGGAGCAGCGTTTCCATGAGATGGAACAGGAGAAACTTTCTAATTTTATAGAAATAGCAAACGTCCCCCCTGCGAGTGAAGAGAATGTGAGAAAATTAGTTGAAAATGTAGCATTAAAACTTAAACAGCCCTTCGACAGTATCCGTAACACAATGCGATACCAAGGTAAAAACGACCAACCGGGCATTATACAAGTAAAACTTAATGATAAAGCAACCCAAGAAAAGTGGATTAAAGCTGCAAAAACCATTAAAACTATGGTGGCCGATGTTTGCCCCTATGAACCCAACAATAACAAAATAGTATTCATCAGGGAAGCAATGACTAAACACAACAAAAGCGTTTTATGGGAAGCCAAACAGGAATTAAAGAATAAACAAGGATATAAATACGTATGGTTTAAAAACGGTATGGTGCGTGCAAGAAAGGATGAAAACACTAAAATACAAAACCTAAGATCAGTGTTGGATATACAAGTGCTAAAAAAAAGACAGAATGCCAATTAACTGACCAATTTAAATGCATATAAATTATTATTATTAAGATGGATAGTTTAACTAGTGATATTTGTGAATTAGAAGACTGTATAAACATAAGTGATTTTGTGAGTAAAATTCCCAGTAGACATTTAAATCTATTGTGTGTACACATAAACATAAGGTCAATCATAAAATACTTTGATAGTCTTGAGCAGTGTATTTATGCGGCTGGCGCTGTTGACGTTATTGTGCTTACAGAAGTAAACATTTCTGATAAAATCAGTTGTCTGTATAATTTAGATGGATACCATATGTTTTCGGCACTCAGAAACGGTAGGAAAGGTGGAGGTATCGTAGTATATGTAAAAAAGAAACATAAATTTAATATGAAAATTGTAAAAAGCCAACATTTCGAGAATATACTTTTTACCATCACAACTCAGACAAAATACACTGCTCAAATTTGTGCTATTTACCGCCCACCTAGCCTAAGCAAGAACCTGTTTATTGACGAACTTCATAATATTATTAAGAACAACTGTCAGAAAAATATTGATTTGTATCTATTGGGAGACGTTAATATAAATCTAAAGCTAGACATTCCTATAAAACATAAATATTGCAACACATTACACAGTTTAGGCCTTATGTGTGGGATCACAACTTACACTAGGGCGGAACTATACAAAGGAACCATTACAAAATCATGCATAGACCACATATACGCTCGATCCCAAACACACGACCTATACACGGCAACGGTTGGCACAAAACTAGCGGACCATCGAGCGATCGTGCTTGCTTGCACTAAAACACAGTCACAGGATGTTCCAACATATAAAACATTAATTGACAATAATAAATTAACGATCCTTCTAGAGCAAATTGATTGGAAGCCGACATTAGAAATGAAGTGTCCTATTGGTATATATAACTTCATACAAAATAACTTAACACAAGCATATAAAAAATCTGAATGTACAGTTAAACTTAAATCTAACTCTCTTCGAAATAGTAACCATTGGATTAATAATAGAATTATTAAAGGATGTCAGTACAGAGATAAACTTTTTACTCAATATATAAAAGATCCAAACAACTTAATACTCAAACAAAAATATAATAAAACCAGAAATTATGTCAATAAATTAATAAATAAAACTAAAAATAAAACAATTAGAATCAATATAGAAGCTAATAAAAATAATCTAAAAAATCTATGGGACATATTAAACCAACTAACAGGAAAAATTAAAACATCCATGGACGTAGCTATACAAAACGCATTTGCAAACCAAAATATTACATGTAAAGATATTGCAAATAATTTTGCAACTTCCTTCCACAATAGTATTAGTAATATAGCAACCAACTGTGTAAATCCACTGTTAGATAAAAGCTCCTACCAGCATACAGAAAATACTAGTATGAGATTTCAGTCAGCAGACCCTAAATCAGTTGCAAAGATAATTAAATCATTAAACGACAGAAAGTCTCCAGGTGCAGATAAAATACGAGCTATGGATATTAAAACATTATGTAATAAAATCAACGTAGTCATAGCTAACCTTATTAATACGAGCATTTATACTGGAAAATATCCTAACTTACTAAAAACAGGCATAGTTCGACCAATATACAAAAATGGTAGCAAAAAAATCTATAATAATTATCGTCCAATAACTATATTGCCAACAATTAACAAAATAATAGAAAAATACATATGTGGACAAATTCAAAATTATTATAAAAAACACAATATTCTTTCTAACAAACAATATGGATTCCAACCAAATAAAAATACCACACAATTGCTATCCGCATTCACAGACCACATTTATAAACATTTAAATAAAAAAGATCATGTTCTAGTAGTGTTTATTGACTACAGTAAGGCATTCGACACATTAAAGCACAGCGTAATCCTGCAGAACTTAAATGACTGCGGAGTACGAGGAAACCTACTCAAGTGGTGTGAAAACTATCTGCAAGACAGAACTTATCGTGTTAAAGTGTGCAACGAAGAAAGTTTTCCAATATCTATTACAGAAGGTACGGCTCAGGGCTCAGTCATTGGGCCTTTACACTACCTTACCTATGTTAACACATTACCTAACATAATAAAGTATTGTCAGATATTCCAATTTGCAGATGATACATGCCTAGTAGCTGCAGGGCCTAACATCCAAGAAGCAGAAACAAAGCTACAATCTGATTTCGATACATTGGCTAAATGGTCCCACGACGTAGGACTTGTACTAAATCCTAACAAAACAAAGTTCATGCATATCCGATCCAGTCACAATCTAAATTCACGTACACCCATCTTAATCTTACACAACCACACATGTGCACATTCTTATAACTCGTACCCCAATAGCTGCAACTGCAACGCTTTAGAATTAGTTCATAACCATAAGTACCTGGGGCTTACAATAGATGACCGAATGTCTTGGAAAATGCACATTAATTCTGTCTGTGATAGGCTAAGAGCGATACTTGCCAAATTCACTTTAATAAAAAATAAAATACCACTTAAAACTCTGCTACTATTATACAAAGCACTAGCCGAATCCATTATAACATATGGACTTACAAGCTATGGGAGAACATGCAAAACTTATCTAAATCAAATATTTGCAATACAAATACGTATTTTAAAAACAATTGCTCCCTTAAAATTAAAATCACAATATAAAGCGGACTACAGAAAGCTATTTGCATTTTTCAAAATTATACCTATACACGAGAAAGTACAACTAGGATTATTAAATGAAAACTACTTTACAGAAAATTATCTCAAAACAATTAAAACTCACTATCACTACTCAACACGTAGAAAATTAAAAAACGAATTTCTATTACCTAAATACAATAATTTATATGGGAAAAAAACATTAGATTACATTATTCCAAATTTAATAAACTCGATACCAGCTACACTTCTTACGAATATAACAAGAAACAATATTAAATTTAAATTAAAAAAATACTACATAAGTCAAACAATTATAAATTATGCATAACATAAATTATGCCATATACGTCATTAAAATATATATATATTCGAATATAGGAACTCATCCTGTATGTGAATAAGAATTCTCGACAAGAACAGGTTTCCTGCATCGGCTAAATATGGCGCGTCAGTGTTTAGATTTGTTTATGACGTTTTACGTGCAATTTTAAATCGTTTGAATGGTTTGATTGTTATAAATTTACAGTTTATATGTCACTGGCCTTAGTATATATATATGTGTGTTAATGATTTAATTATGTTCGACGTCCTGGTGGATAGAAAAACTGTGCACAGTTTGTGTTTCCACCACATCAACTACCTTTATATTAAGAACACTTATACAACAATAAATAAATAAATAAATAAATAAATAAATAATTAAACAATTTAATTGCAGTAAAAAGCAAGGATTTCAATTGATAGGTGTCTCAAAACTAATTTAAAAAAATATTATAAAATTTAAATCCAAATAGCAATTAGGACACATGTGAAAGAGAAATAGGCTTTGCTTATTAATGTTTTCTTTCTCAGTATTCAAGCCCACTAATTTATTTAAAGTAGATTTGTACATTTAAAGCTAAACATAAAAATTGTATATTAATTGGACAATTAGATGCATAAATGCTAATTGAATGTTCATCTCTTTACGTCGAATTCGAATGTCGCTTAACGCAATTGGTACATTGACATGGACCTGGGGGACTTTCGTACGACAAATGCCTGGGCAGCTCGATAGCATAACTCTCTGTAGCGAGCACAACCTGGTTAATACAAATTTGCTGTTTCAATCAACCTTTGATTGGGGACATTATAAAATTATAACACTAAGGACATGATATATCACAGGCTACTACTTCGAAATTACAGGTTTGGTTTTTGTTTAAAATTATGCTTTTATTTAACTATTGGTATACATTAAAACAATTGTAAGTGAATTCAATAATTTTTTTTATAATTACTTAGAAAAATATTATTACTTATAATTACTTAATTTTCAGCCTTAATAACCGCCTTATATTTGAGTCTGAATTTCTAAGACCCTTTAGTTTAAAATACTTCAATTTTATACTAACTATATGTATGAAAATCCTAGCAGCGCTCATTATATTTGGGCCTAAACGCCACCATGAAGATACTTGTTCAAAATTATTAGTGCACTATAAAAAAAAATTACGAACATATGAATACTTGATAAAACTGAAGTTTGTACTCGGAATACTAAAACGTGCAAACGTTTACCTGTTGGAGGTAACGCAAGTCTAGTATCAGCTGCAAAACCACGCTGTGCCAGTTTATCCAGCAGTGTCGTGGCTGACCATCACCTCTCATTGTCGCCTTCTGTCGCTATAATAGAGGCTGTAAGGTATACCTAAAGTTTTTATAGGGTAAATAAAAAAGGAAAATATGTTAGTTAATGTGAGAATTTCCTTATTCACAAGATCTAAATGAGTTCGAGAATACTATTTTAACTAACGCGTAAGACTAATTGTCTAAGGTGTACACGACACTCGAAATTAGAAGAAAAAGTTAGTACCCTCGGCCGGCGCTGGTAAGTGACCTCCAGACTTCTCTTCAATTCGAGGGCTTGATGATCCGTCCGATTGTTCCTGTAGCAACAAATACATCTAAAATATATTAGGTTAATTCGCCTTGCAGGAGCTGCACCGGTTACAATTAGAGGTCGTGGCTTCAGCTCACACCTTATACAATAAAATAATATGCAGATAATTTAATACGCTTTACAGTTTAATTAAATATATGTATATTGAAAAGTGAACTGACGCTGTCCGTGCAAGGTCAAATAGTAAAGGCACTTCTGAAACAAATTAGCCTTGTGGTTTTTTTGTCAGAATCAAAACCGGTAATAAAAATTGCTGTTCCGCGAATGCGAAATGATATAGCCTATCTTCGTGTATTGAAAAACGACATGATTTTCTCAGCTTTCATATTGAAACAAGTAAGTTTACGCAATACAATTATAACTCGAACTACCATTAACAGACCTGTCGCTACAGCCGCTCGTTGACATGCCGAGAGCAATTTTGAATACTTGATTTCAGATAGTCTAACAGTTGGTGAACTAGGTTAATTGCTCTGTATTGTACTGTCACAGCTCATAGGAAATAATGAAGCAATGAACATTTTCACATAACGCTTCTTCCCTGAGGAAATAATAGGTCAGGGATTGGAGGTTGTAACTATTTTAAAATACATCGCATTATTTTAGTTGTTTTTAACCGGCTTGAAAAGGTAGGTTATTAGACTAACCTATATGTATGTAATATTGTTGGAATTGGATAATATTTCATTGGGATGATCTCTAGGTTACAGTTGCGTGTGCTAAATTTCGTCAGTGTATTTAAGTTTGTCCATAAATTTGAAACTAAAACTAATATTCTATGTAAACTTTGGCAACAATCTATATTTCAGTAGTTATTGATATGGCTTCACTAATTTCTTACGTGTAGTAGTTTTACAGTTTTTTAAACCTCTCCAACGTTTTTATTACAATAATACGTCTCTATATTCTAAAACGATGGTTTTTTTTGTGCCGACGTACCCGAATATTTTTGGCTATCTTGTTGTACAGGATAATTAAAATATAAAAAACACAGTAGTCCCATAACGTGTTAAAAACTGTACCTAATTACGCAGCTAAAGTAGTTCTTCAGTGTTACACAATACAAGATTTAAAATTATCGTGATTCCGTAGAAACTAACAAATATAAAAGGCATCTCAATTATATTTTTATCCGAAATGAGGTCAGCTTAGAGAAGCAACTTTTGTGACTTTTATTTGTTGTTTAAGTAATGATGAAATTATTATTTTTAGTGTCTAAGTTGTGGTATGAAATTCCTCCCACACGCCTATTTTCTAGAGGACAATTTTCCTATTTATCCTGTCAGTGATACAGAAATATCTTCGTAGGATTTATTATTTTTTCATTGACATATTGTACATGTGCTTTTATGCACAGTTTCTATAAATAAACCTTTATATATTCTATATTTTCCCATAGCGTCTTTCTGCCTAAATAATATTATTATTTTATATATAATTTCTTTCTTGTTACTATTAAGAAATAGTGTTTGACAGTATTAGGTAATCTGAAATAGTGTGTGACTATGTGTGTCCATTTTCATTATTTCAAATATTAAATTTACACAACTAATTTATATACCTGGTGATGATCAAGGATGGCTGTAGCAGTCAGTAGGCCTAAAATTGCGGAGAAAGAACGCGCGCCGAAACCCTTCAGGTGGTGACTCGGCAGCGCCGCCTGCAACGCTTAGTGGTGATTGAGACCACTGAAACGATAGATAAGGAATAAAGAGGAAAAATCCACCATTAGTGTGGTTATTTAGTTATATCCCTAAGTTATTTAGGCTATAGTTATTTCCAAAACTATTTAGAAATATCCAGCGTTGCGAGCTAGGACTGGTTGCTTAGTAAAATGATCATAACTAAAAATGCGAAATGCATGTTTCTTTTGAAACATGGTAAACAGTATTCAATTATTTCTGCAACCCATTTAATGTCCTATATTTATTTCTATTTAAAAACCAAATCATCATTATTTAATTAATAATCCAATTATTTTTCAGGAAGTAGACGTCAGTAAGCTTTGTTTGCCATAATTTTTATGCGTTATAAAATAATCATAAACCCATAATGGCCTACGCGACTTAATTGCTGTATTTAACGCACCGCCGCGAGAGTCCAAATTAAAATCAAGCAAACATTGATTTCTGTTTGGAAAGTTTTCATCTCTCTAGTGTGAGTTAATCAATAAGGCAGGCAGGCAATAAAGGCGTCCTAAAGTTATGGGACATGAAGGGAAAGTATCTTAAATATTGTAAATAGGGTATTTTACTGAAAGAAGTCTATGTTATTTTTAAAAGTTAGTAATACTGCATTTAAAGACTTTCTAAAAATTACTTGCCTCGTCTGGGAAGCGAACCGACTTAAATGTAAAAAAAACATTCGTACTTTTATGATGGCAATTGAAAGAATGGCCAAAAACGAATAAGTCTTCTTAAGTAACATAGTATTTTAAAAGAAAGGAATAGCGTGAAATCATTTGGGTGTAATCAGTGGGTATTTTTTGTAAATTAGTTAAATAAATACTCAAAACGTGAATGAAGAAGAAGAAATCGAATGGTGTAATATAGGTGCATATACAGGATATGAGAAGCTTAGGACATGATAGAAGATTGATAGCTTAAGCATTTCTACATTCCAGATTGGTAGTTAGATTCACATTTATACTTCCACCTAACTTAAGAACAAACACGAGCGAGGATTTAAGCGTATAAATTAATAAGATGTCATAATAGTTAAAAATTATTAGTAATAACATGATAAAGCAACAAATAGTTACCGAGTGTAGATAATCCTGTATATTTCTTAAAATTGATGACTTGTTTTCAAATGGTCCATTTTTTTCAGTTTTAAATAGTAACTTGAACTTAAAACATTAAATGTTTTACTCAAATTTTTTTTCTCAAAAATTGCTCAACCCAACCCGTTACGGTTGGGTTTGTTCATCTAGTTTTTCCAGTTTTAACTTCATCTATCAGTAAAGTTTATCGTTTAACTGTGAAAAGTATCTTCCAAGTTTCAGCGCAAGTGTGTACAAAGTTATAATGAATTTTCAAGTGCTTTTAACCGCTACAGGCTCTTGATAATAAATAACAATTGTTTTAATCGTATAAGAATCCAAATAAGGAATAAATTTTATATTAATGAAAGATATTATATTTAACCATAGCTTTTTCCTTATTTAATTATACTTCGTTACCATAATAAACTTAATTATACAAATAAAAAAACCTAAAGTAAGTAGGTAACATAAGTTATTAGGCAACGGCATAATCCGGCACCCTTATATATATTAAGGCCGCCCAGGCAACCCACAACAATAAAAAAATGTACATTACTTTCACTGCAAAGCCTTAATAAGGCTGTACAGTGACATACATTTTAAAAGTTGAAATAAAACTTTAAAGTTATTTCAAATACTTATATTGTAAGAAAACATGTTTACATAGCAAAATACCATACAATACATACATAAAAGTTGTATCATTATTGACTTACACGACATTCAGTAAAGCCCGCGGCTGAACAACACGAACTTTTCAGGTAATTTAACTTGCAATAAGCTTTGTTCGCGAGTGGTACAGAGTTTAGGCACCTACTAATAATTTGCGGTTAGGCTGTTATAAAAATGAATGTTTTAATTTAGAAGTGTATGTAGACAACTTTTATCATTAAAAAAGTATCATCACATAAACAGCTACTCATCACATTTTATAATTATTTAAGGAATTTCGATAATAAGGACAGTTTTACACTTTTTCACATGTTCCTAATATAAATCCTATTTAAACCTCACCGTGAAGTGGCCTAGTGGCTTTAGCGTGCAATCTGTGGTCGTAGGTCGTCGATCCCCAGCTGTGCACCAATTTGGTGAAAGAAAACATCGTGAGGAAACCGGCTTTTATGAAACAGATACAGAAATCTGAAAAGAATGTAGCGAAACCTAACTTTTTTATTATTATACACCGCACCGCTTTTATTTGTAATACTCGCGTATTTTAAAGACAATAATTTAGTTTGAATATAAATAATTCTATCTACAGATAATTAATTTCCTGTCATTGCAGAAAATTTAATATAGATATTTACGTTCGCATAGTTAGAGAGGCCAATTATCGTAGAATTACTGTACATACATTGTTAACGAACTCGAAACAAACGAACATGAATAATATAATGAGATACAAGGCTTAAATGCGATCTTTACTGAGCTGAGAATTAATTATTAAAACACGTCGGATCACTGGGCTCATAACGTAACTCATAACGTCATAACCGAATGAGAATAGAAAAATCTGTGAATGATATTATTTATATTGCTGAATATTTAGATACATTATAGTTAGCATACATAACGCACGTGTACTTTTTTTATAACAACCTAGCCTACGGGACGCCCTAAAAGAGTAGTCGTCGCAGCCCATTGACACCTATTTTCGTGGGTGGGTTGACGGCCTTTGAGGAAAGATTAGGCTTTTATTTTATACTAGGAGGTCGTATCTCCTAGGAAAGACCACAGGGAGTTTATTCCGTAGTTCGTAAAAGAAAATGTCTTGAAGCGGACCGTGAAAGACTAAGTCTAAGGCAAGCCGGTTTCCTCACGATGTTTTCCTTCACCGTTCGAGTTAATGTTAAAAGCGCACATAGAATGAAAGTCAATTGGTGCACAGCCGTGGATCGAACCTACGACCTCAGGGATGAGAATCACACGCTTAAGCTACTAGGTTAGGTTACTAGTACCAACACTGCTGTTAAGTCATAGAGACTAGAGTGATCTATATAAGTTACAAAGCAAGCAGATTATGCGCATAATGCAGAAAATGTGATACAACATATGATGGCTATGTATAGGATTCACAAAGCACATTCGCGCATTCTCAGAGGATTAGAGAATGTATGAATAGAGGCTTTAAAAGTATAAAGCTCAAAATCTATTCATTACTTAACAATGAGCTTAAAACAGATATTTGTTAAATATAGATAGGTGGAATAGCATTTAGATAGTGTTTCGAAGTAATTAGGTTGTGTTAGTTTTATCTATTATTAACATATTAGTTTGATAAATTGCTTATCAGCTTCACTTACACCCACAATGTGAGTTTTCTGTAATAATCTTTAACTCCATCGATTAAAGTTCAAATTCAAAAACTAGTTTTTATTGTGACATCATTACATTACAGACTTTTGTCCTTTTTCAATTCCATATATATGCGGGGATAGAGTCAGAGGTAGAGCATTCGACTGCAGATCGAGAGGTCCCCGGTTCAAACCCGGGTGTCCCCTAAGTTATCCTATATTTTATTAATTTTATACATATGAAACCGAATTATGTCAAGCCACATAACTGCCTTTTAGGTCCCGGAATAGAAATTAATTTATTTTCAATAAAAAAACATTCATACTTTTTATTCCCAAGATGTTTCTTAACTATACCTGGTCAGTGAGGGCCGGATCTGCCCCACGAGCCAGCAACAACTCAACAATGTCTGTCGCATCGGCCGCGCACGCAGCATGCAGCGCTGATGATCCCACCTAAAGCCAAATATCATAGTTAGAAAAGCAGAATATCTTCAATTTTAAAATAATATATTTTTGATTATTTATTATCTTTCGTAATCACAATCAACCTTTGCTAATAAGGTTTCCTGTGCTAATTATTTATTTTGAAACAAAATTACGTTATTCTGTAAATGCACATCTGCTCCAAATGCAAGGAGGTGTTCTACAATGCCGCGACATCCCTGCGCACACGCCATCTGCAGCGCCGTCACACCATTCTGCAACGAAATTAAACTCAATTTTGTTTCTTTTGAAGTTCAAAGAAACTTATGTGAATTATGAATGCTTATAGGAAAAGAAAGCTTTTCTTTGTTTTAGTGAAATAAATAAACTCACGCTATCAACAGCATCCACGTTACATTTGCTTTCCAATAGAGTCTGTACCAGCTCAGTATGTCGATGGACTGATGCAATATGCAATGGAGTTCTGCCGGAGTTATCACGAGCCTCGCGCGAGGCTCCCCTTGCTATCAGGAGAGCGGCAGTGCTGCTGTGACCTCCCTCACAAGCTAGGTCAAGTGCCGTCCGACCAGCCTAATACCAAAGATACATATTTACGAATATAAGTATTCCCATATTCGCTCTAATAGCTTTTAGTAGTTTAATAAGAACAAATATTTTTAATTCTTCTTAGACGGAATACCTTTTCATATTCCTTAGTATGTAAAATACTAAGGTTTTAAGGCAGTCAAGGTTCATAATAAATTACCAAAAACATTAAAAGATCTCCTACTAGAGATTGAGTCGATGGTTATATTCTACTAGAGTTTTTAAAAATCAACTCAATGTACCTACTACTTTTGGAAGAATCATATTTTTGAATAATGTGATGTTCTATCATTACAAATTTACTATAGTGATATGACTCGTAATGTATGTAACTTATATGTAAAATTCCTTTTAAGACAAATTTGCACACTTGTGTGGCAGAATATGAACTTTAGATTGTACCACCACAAGATTTTGTGCAAATAAATTATTATTAGTAAAAAGTAAACTAAAAATGATTCAATTATTATGCCTAAGGTTAAAATTACTTGTTCGCTTATAGTCGGCAAGATATCTTTATAACGTAATATAAAAATAAACTCAACCCCGAATAAATGGAGTTCGTGAATATTGATGCTGCAAATGTTTTGGAACGAAATAAACACATTGAATGGAATTGAATTTCGGTGAGTAATTATTAGAACTCAACACTTCAATGGGTGGAGAACAATGAGTTCCATAACGGACATTATTGGAAAAGTAGGTAGTAGTAAGTAGTAAGTACAAATATTCCCTTCTACGTAATTCTTCCTTATATTATTAGCCTTTTTCTAATACACTTACCTTTAGTGGCATCTGTATCAACTAAAATCCGAACCGATAAGCGGTTTTTACATAGATAGCCTTGGATTCCAACGATTTTATATGAGTTGATTGAGGTAAAAAAATGTTAAATGTATATTTCTGTATGATAGTTTTCCAATATACAGAAAACCAAGCGTGCCACCACTTTGATATTAACTCTGATGGTAACTTAAAAAAAAACCATATACCAATGGGTTTTTATTAGGTCTGGGCCTCAAATTTCTGTATCCATTCCGTAATCATTTCTGATAAGCAAGTAGGTGATAAACCTTCTGTAACTGACACACACCGTCGATTTTTTGTGACTACGTTTTGAGTGAGTGTCAAATGGGCACATATAGGAACGAATTATATATTCTTATAAGTAAGCTGATATAATTCTATCAAGCAAGACAGGAACACAATTTACCGAACATTTACGATCCATTAAAAATCTTAGACCATGAATTTATTTAGTCTAAGTATACTTAGTACGTACCTGTTCCTGATTTAGTAGGAACAGTATTGATACCTGGCTGAAAATATTTTTTTATTAGAAAGAAAGCAAGGTTTGTTGTCGTTGGTGGGTCGACCTCGAATAGAATATACAATACATCGTTGTAGTCAACGTCAAAAATAATATTAATTATTTTAATATTTCCTGACTTTGAGATTTAATTTCAACAATATTATACGCAGAAATTGTAGAGATATTTGATGAAGCAAGTAATTTAGTTGTTTTGCCTCGCAAGCTTTGTCAGACGTTAACTGTCTGCTAAATTATGCTTCATTTGTTTAATGAATATTCAAATATCAAAGAATTTACGCTCAGCTAACTAAAACGCTTATTGAAGTGGAACTACTTTATCGGCGTTAGAAAAAATTTACCGTCACATTTTTTGGTTACGCGTCACACTTTTCCATTACGCGCCATCTTTTTCTTGTCCCAACCGCGGTTGATTCGAAGAGATTCGAAGCCATTAATAACAAAAATGTATAATAAGTAATAACCATAACAATGATAGTAATAATTATATTACAATTAATGAAATTCTTAGTAGTAATAAGGTAAAATGAAATATTTGTATTATTTGTATTCATGTCTGTGATAATAAAAGCGTTTTGTTAAACTTTATCTAATTTAACTTTATTAAACCAATTCTTGTGAAGTTGCATATAGTAGATAATTTTTCGAAAAATAAGGTCATAAAGATTTTTTTTTTAAAATAATTTAAAGTCTTTTTTAAATAATAACAATAATTATACTATGTCTATGTTCTGTATAGCTGTTGAAGAGTAAACGTACATAAATCCGCCTTCAAATTTGTATCTCTAAGCTTAATAATCTTGAAAATCGTAATCACATATCATATATCTATGTCGCAGCCAATTAGCTTAATTAGCCGTTCAATCAACAGCCTAGCCTCTTTACTAAACAGCGCCATTAAACTAGCAACCTGAATTGTATTCAGCCGTAGCATTTGTTACAACATTTAATAAACTGGATGGCTAATGCTTAGGCCATTCGTACGATCATGTGACAGAAATAAAAAACTGGAATATGTGACATAAGAGATTCTTTAAGTTATTAGTGTTTTTAAGCTAACCGTTAGTATCACTATACTCCTTCATTTCATTAAACTTTGGAAAACTTAATCAAATTTGTTGTTTACCTACGATTTATTGACAGTTTGGAGTAGGTGACAGAAAGTGGAAACAAGTCGTGTAACGTCAGCGTTTCAAGTCATTTGTCTAGCTGTTTGATCAAATGGCTGAATATCATTCAGGCCGTCAGTTGAACGGCGCTGTTTAGTATAGAGACTAAGCTGTTAATTGCACAGATAATTAAGCTAGTTGGCTACGATATCCACGTATGAAAAGAACAAAAGACTAATCGATGCTATAAAAACAGCATGAAACGAAACTGCTACGATTTCGTAATGTGACCTATAGACTCGTAAGCGGATGTTTTATGTGAATATTATGCGAATGGAGCTCACTAACGACCAATTAATTGTAGAAATCATATTGATATACGTTTTCGCCTTAATCTATTATTATAAGATATTAACAGGTTCAATGTCCAAGCATGAAAGTAGAAGTACCTCTCACGTCGCATTTTTGTATACAATACTGACAAATATTGACATATTGTTTCTGGTGGGTGAGGTGGGAACCTCACTAGAAAAAAAAGTTTTGCCGTATGTACCAGCATTTTTTAAGTTGTCAGTTATATGTCCTGTCAAGTCCGCGCCATATATGCAGCTATCCCCGTATACGGGCGTAGTACGTCCACAATTCCAAAAAGCCTTGAAGTTGTACCTGCAAGCAGACCTGTGGTCTGTGGACAGTGAACCTGTTAAGTAGTCAGAATGTTTGTCTCATTTATTTTCAAAGTGACGTGAAAATTACTGTCGTGCGTCACAGATGGTATTCTTATGAGGCTTTTAAGTGAATTCTGATAATAAGTCAAGAATCATCATCATCATCAATGGCTGTAAAGCCCCTTGTTGGGCCTTGACCACCTCAAGTATATTTCTCCATCGCGATCTGTCTCGTGCTTCTTGCGTCCAACTTCGAAGACCTATTGATTCAAGGTCCTTGACAACTCTATACCATCAACGCAGCCTCGGTCTACGAGGTTTTCTCTTGCCACCAGAAGAAATAGATGACGTTGGCGTCAAGGTTCGTAATACGTTAAACACCGTCATCGCAAACAAATAAGTCAAGAATGACTTTATTTACACAAAAAAACAGTGTTTATAACGGCCACTCAAATTCAATTGTTTTACTAGTAGTGTTAGTATTAGCTCGCTCTAACTAAACTTACCTTATTAATTGCATCAATATAAGCTCCTTTTTCCAACAAAAGCTCCACCACGTTGGTGTAACCGGCTCGTGAAGCAAGCGCTAGGGACGCGTCACCCGTTGCGTCGATGGTTTGTACTCTTGCGCCGATAGAAATCGCGAACATGGCAACATCGTATGAACCACGAGCGCACGCGCATTGCAGAAGATCATTCTGTTTCTGATGAATTTAAATTAGTTTAATATATGTTACATATGCATTTAATAATCACCATCTGTTCACGAAGTATTTTCGAACCAATTTATTCTTCAAGAAAAGAGCGTACCAATTTTTCAAAGGCCGGCAACGCAATCGCGAGCCTTCCGGCAACGTACATGACATTGTATTTTGCCTCCTATTACATAAAAAAAATGAGCATTTGAATTACGTGTTCATTTAGCGGGTTTTCTGTGCCAGAAACTAATGTTTCACCGGGATCAGAACTCAAGACCTACGTCCCAATAAACAGTAAGATAACAAATACATTAAGGAAATTAATATCATTAGTCACGTGATTAAAAGATTCAATGAAAATCAATTTTGTTTCTATCTAAACGCCTTGAAATATATTCTTCAAACGCTCAAGCGTTTTATGAACGTTATTTTTTAATGTAATATGAGATAAGGATTATATTTTCAAGGATGTAACGCCTCATTAAATCGTTTATTGACCGATTCAAATCACAAAATGGAGTGCAGAAATAAATATTTATAGGCGATATCATTTTTATCCTTGATCCTATCTTTATGTTACCCTTATTTTTACTTTCTTTAGCATTACTGGTAGTCCTATTTAGAAAGTTGATTTTGCCATATCTTGTTTTATATTTGATTTTATTAAGTTTGATGCATTAATTAAGTTTACCTAATTACCTTACCTTATACCCCCTTTTTAAAAAAAACTAAACCATTGTACTCTTTTAACTGTGCTCCTTTGACTTTTATATCGAATTGTATTTACCCTGTGTTGAAGAGAGACAGACAGTACATTACGTAAAACGGTGCATTAAGACTGATATTATTTATAATGAATAAAAAGTTTTTTTTTGTAGTATTACTTTAATTACCTACATCAAAGCAAATTAATAAAGAAAATAATTGCATAAATTAAAAAAAAAATATTATTATTTAATGCATGATGTTATAATTTAAAATTACTAGGGTATTATAAAAACCTTATTGGTAGCAGCCAGACAAGCGCCAGCTTGAACTAGAACTTGAACAGCGTCCAGGTGTCCATGCCAGGCTGCCATTAACAATAGACGCATGCCAAACTGCGAATCAACAACATAGATTTAACTTTAATTAATTATTTAAACTTGAAAATTCTACCAGGACATAATATTCGATATAGGTATGTATCTCTTTATTTTTGGAGTCAATATCACAACTAGACATACACTAATCCGAAATACATAATTTAAATAAATTCATAAATCATCACATGAAATAAAGATTTCAGGTTAATTAGGCATAATTTAGTAATATATCAATGATAGTTTACAAATATTAAATGCGTTTCTACAGCCGCAGACTAGAGGGCGCAGACTAAATTCGTTCTATACAAATAAATAAAACTATATTTTTAGGTCTGGGCCTCAGATTTCTGTATCTGTTACATGGTCATCGCAATAGGCAAATGTGTGTCCTTTGCCTGACACACGCCGTCACTATTTTTCCTTTGCCGTTCGAGCGAATGTTAAATAAGAAAGTCCATTGGTGCACAGAAGTGGATCGAACCTACGACCTCAGGGGTCGCACAATGAAGCCCTTAAGCTCTGCTCTGCGCTCTTGTCACATTCGTTCTATATTTGCCAATATTGACGACCTCAATCGTTATTCCACGTAAAATGTACCGTTTATTCAATATGGCCACATATCAATAAGCACTGAATATTCAATATTACCTTGTCAACAGCCTCAATATCGCAGTTGGCGTCGATCAGTAATTTGATTATCTCCACATTGCCTCTACTCGCCGCCCAGTGTATCGGTGCCCGCCCATACTGAAATATCATTATAGTATTGATCCCGTAACGCTTAAAGAAAACATGTGGTTGACCTATTATCAATGAGAAATAGAAAATCGAAACATGAAAGTCAAGTCTCGGTTGGTAAATAGGCTGGTAACTTTAGCACGAACACTTATAAAGCAAAAATACTTTTTTGTCTAGAATTAAGTTCTAAAACGTTTAAAAGTAAGTTTAACTAAGTATTTATTATTTAGTTTAAAAGTAAGTAAAACTAAGATTTTTGCTATTGATATAATTATATATTGTCCTGTTTTACCCAATTTTGCAGGATACGCCATCGACTTTATGGTCCGGGGTGGGCCGGTTTTATAACGATGTTTTCCGATGCCGAGCCAGTGGTAAATGCGCACAGAAAGAAAGTCGATTGGTGCACAGCCAGTGTTCGTATGACCTCAGGGATGAAACACTATCATGCCACTTGGCCAACACAGGCAGTGTACATTTACTTACACCATACATTTTTACTTCAAATAAAACTAAACTTTTAAAAATAAAGGGCAATCAGGCTGGAGGCTCCCCATATTCTATGCGACACTCACATTGCCCAAAGAATCCCGAGTGCGTTGCCGGCACTTTAGAAACCGGTACGCTTCTAGGACCCAAGGAGGTTCAGAATTTCGACGGGAAGCTATATCCACGTACAGAAAGCACTAATACAGTCTAGAACATATTCTACCTGACTTAGTAATCACATGCTTTTTCATAAAAAAAACAGCTACCAAAGCATTCTTTCAATCGCTGAATAATTCATGCGTGTTCCTGAGAGTTAGATACTAATCTAGAATGGTAAATACAACCCGGAGTCAGAGGTGATAAAAATTCAAGCACGGCTGGTTGAGCTTACATTTTGGATGAAGGTCGAATCTTGTGTCACGTTCCTTTTTTTTCAGATGAACTTCGAAACAGATCTAAGTGTCACAACCTTACACTAATTTGTGGCGCTAGTACTATGTAGCTATCTATCTATTTTGTTTCATATAGAACAAGAGGCAAACGGGCAGGAGGCTTATGTGATGTTAAGTTATACCACCTTTCATCAACACTCTACGTCCGAGGGCTTGCGAGTGCGTTGCGAGCCTTTAAATAAATTGAAAGAATTATAGGAATTACATAAAAAACGTGTTACAGAGTGCATAAACATTATAACCCTTAGTATAATATTGGATATAGCGAATGCCTTCGATCGGGTGTAGAAAGCGCTTCTCTCGAAGCTTTCAGCCTTCTTTCCGAAAAACTACAGAGGATGTTCCGACCTTAAAACCGTGAACGCTAGGTCCCACAAGGCCTATCTATGTCTTATACCCGACTGTTTCTTCTGCATATCAATTATATGTTGCAACTTAGCAACATTCATTGCCTAAAGAGATCGATCTGAGATAGATCTAAATAGAGTAAGTAAATCAAAGACTTGAAAGCAGGTTGCTGTGTGCTGAGTTCAAGCGAGGAAGAACTTCATCAGTAGTGACAAAACAATTGAATAAAAAGTTCAAAACATATTCTAGGCGTCGTTTGTTTTATAGTGAAGATATCTATAGAGTGTCCATAATACATATTATACACAACCATTTGTGTATAATATGTATTTGTAGGTAAATGTTTTTGACGCCAGAAACCAACCAGATAGACAATTTCACAAAACTGTTTGCGTTTGTTACAAGATCCTGGCCGATTTTTAACGATTAATACATTAAAAACTACAAAAGAAACATGGCATTATGGCCGGGAAAGAAAAAAACAACCCATGACTTGGATGAGACGGTCATCTTCACCTCCGAAGAAATTTAAGGCGATTCCATCTGTTTTAAGATTTTTTTTTGTAAAGCGCCTTTAATGCCTTTGATTGTGATATAAATTACCGAGTTTATTTTAGTTGTTCTTCTGCTAATTGTTATTAAGAATTCCTTTATTTTCGGCAACTATCGTTATAGAGATAATTTTATCTAAACGATTTCATGATCTTAAAATAGCACTTACATTATTTCTACAGTTGACATCCGCGGGTCTCTGCAATGCCTCTCTAACAGCAGCTGGCTCATTCTTGATGACGGCTTCATGAAGCAACAGGTCGTTTTGTTGTACCCGAGACCGGTCGCACATCTGTGAAGAAAAGTATAATGTTGGATACACCCTTAACAGGAATAATAAGTTACGTATTTATCATAACAGAATAGTGACGCTAAATGTTTGAACTTATACAGCGCTCTATTAGTGTATTTAAAAGAAAACATTGAAATATAATTCGTGTCGTCAAATACGGATGCTCCACAAAACTATTGATTGTGGTCTCAAAATTTTTACTCCACTCCACTCAACTTTCTACATTAAGCCGTTTTTCATTTTCTAAACAATTTCAGTGTTATCTACACGTGTTTATTTTAATACTGTAGTATTAAGTAAGCAATTGAACCCTTAGACTATTGAATTAATACAATATGTAAATTTAGTTACAAAGGACAATCGCTTTTTTATATAAATGGTTGTCTAAAAGCTTTGCATTTTTCTTAAAAACAATTTCGTAATACGTGAAGAACAAGGATTTCATTTTCATGACTATGATTATTCTTCAGTGTCTGATTCGTTTAGGGTTACCCAAATATTATTGTTCTCCGTCGGCGTCAGATTTTTTTTTTATAAAATAGGGGGTAAACGGGCAGGAGGCTCACCTGATGTTAAGTGATACCGCCGCCCATGGACACTCTCAATGCCAGAGGGCTCGCGAGTGCGTTGCCGGCCTTTTAAGAATTTGTACGCTCTTTTCTTGAAGGATCCTAAGTCGAATTGGTTCGGAAATACTTCAGTGGGCAACTGGTTCCACATAGCGGTGGTGCGCGGCAAAAATTGCCTTGAAAAACGCTCAGTCGTGGAACGGCGGACGTCGAGGTGATACGGGTGGAATTTTGTATTCTGCCTCGACGTCCGATGATGAAACTCAGAAAATGAAATAAAGAGTTCCATGCCCTGCAGAACCACTTCGGCGACAGAGGCAGCGACGGAATCTGGAGCTTCCGACGAAAAGCACATAGGCCCCCAAGGGTAGGACGCAAAGAAAGACCGCATCCCATCCCAATCTGCTGACCGATAGTGCCAAATACGGCGACAACCCGAAAAACGGGGCCGAGGAGGGCGCGTAGTAGGCACAGTACTCCGGACCACACAATGATCCGATGAACCCAATGGCGGGTCAACAGAGACTTGATAGGTCTCCGGATGTGAGGTCAGCAGAAGGTCCAACAAAGAGGGTTTATGACCATCCAGATCTGGTATTCGCGTAATCGCAGGGACCATTTGTGACAGGTCGTAAGCTAAAGCAAAGTCGTGAAAGTAAAAACCGCAAAGAAATCCGGTTAGTACTTTAGAAGATTAGAAAAAGACATAAAGTTTAAAAGGTATTCACTCATAGTATTAACTAGAATAATTATTCGATGAATTTATTACACATACACGTTTAGTACATACACGCTACTGGCTTTATAGAGGAGCAAAGCCTTCAGACGCTTCCAACTTCCGGTACAGGTGTTGGAAGGTAATGAAATTAAGCGTCCCCTCCATAATTAAATAAAAGGGAGGAACACGTAGGTATATTTAGAATTTTTTTTTATAATATATCTTCCAAATAAACATGAAAGTTTCTATTATTTTATTAATCATGTGGTCCATCTATATCCAATATAAAATCATAACTACTTTCGACTCTTAGAGCTATATCGTGGTTTGTATTATTTAGTACTTTGATATCTCTGTGAATTAAAAGTTGTTATGCAATAAGAGAGTGACCTATCAGCAGATACGGGCAAGCCTTGGCATTGGTATGAGTCAACTTCAAAAAATATTACACGAATATTTAGGCGTCAGGAAGATTTGTACCAGATGGATTCCCCATACTTTAACCGACGACCAAAAACATATTCGCATAGACTGGTGTCGCAACAACAGACAACACCTTCTCGAAGTTGTAATGTATATATAATAAACAAGATATTTTATATTTATTCAGTTGAATTTGTAAAAAAATATTATTCTAACAGAATATACACTAATTATCCAGAGCTTGATATATTCGGTAAAGGGCTGATCAACTTAAAAAAAGCACTGTAAAGTGCCTGTCTGATATCTACACCGCTATAAACTGAAAGTGTAATATATTTTTTTAGAATTTTTGTAACATTTATGTTTGTTTTATAATTGTCATATATTTTAGAAAATATTGATTGTAACATATACTGCAGATATTATACTTTAATAAATAAACTGCTATTGCTTAATTCAAAGTATTAAAGATAGATTCTTAATTGATCTAACATGAGGGTTTTGTCAGCGGATGTGGTTTAAAAAGCTAATATTCAATAAATTTATTAAATGACGTATATTTATCCGAGCTCAGACCAAAGACTCATTTATCAAGTGTTTAGTAAGACACGTGAACAGTAAAAAGTAGATTTTGACAAATGTCCTTTTTAATTAAATTTTTGTGTTAAATTGGTTGTAATATCTTCATTTGTAGTTTTAGATTGTCATATACTAGAAAACAGATATATAAACAAAATTATTTTTTAAACAAATGTACCTAAATTCCACTTATTATTGGGACATAATACGTATATAATATTTTACGTTCCTGAACTATATTAGCCTAAAGAGAAATCAAACGAATCCCCCATAATATGCTTTCTTAAGTGTAGCCGTACTCAGAGTTATTTATTAAAAGAAAATCGTTACATAACCTAGACCTAACCACTATGTGGTACCAGGTGCCCACTGAAGTATTTCCGAACTAATTCGGCCTTAAACTTAACTTAAAAGGCCAGCGACGCACTTGCGAGGCTTCTGGCAATGTGAGTGTGCATGGGCGGTATCACTTAACAACAGGTGAGCCTCCTGCCCGTTAGCCTTAGGAGGCGATAGGTCGTATAAAAGAAATACCTAAACTAAAACAAAAGATTGATCGAGACACTAGTGTTCCTCATTTTCTTATACTGCTCTGAAACTTGGACTGTGAGAGCATTCGGAAGAGCCCTCTAGATGCCCTCGTAATGTGGTGTTAGAGGCTGATGCTCAGCATTCCCTGGAAGGCAACCAAATACGAATTTTTGAAGTCGCATACAACTGTTGATCCTAAGCGTCTTTGAACATATAGTATGCAGAGATCCTGATAACTTCTAAAAGCTTGTGGTGACCGGTAGAGTGAAAGGCACGAGATAGAGATCTGCCTCGGGATCTCGGTAACTGTAACTGTAACAGTACAGGCCTTAGTATTGCACCGGTACTAAGGCTTGCTGAATATATGCGGGAATGGAGGAAACTATGCAACACCAACACGACCTTCAGTAATAAAGAACTAAAAAAAAAAATCAATGGCGCTACAACCTTTTCAGGTCTGGGCTTCAGATTTCTATATCTGTTTCATTATCATTTGAAAATTGAATAGTCAAGTAGGTGATCAGCCTTCTGTGCCTGACGCACGCCGTCGACTTTTTGGGTCAAAGGCAAGTCGGTTTCCTCGCGATGTTTCCTTCACCGTTCAAGCTAATATTAAATGCGCACATAGAAAGAAAATCTAATGGTGCACAGCCGGGGATCGAACTTACGACCTCAGGGATAAGCGTCGCGCGCTGAAGCCACTAGGCCAACACTGCTCCCAATAAAGAACTAAAGAGAGGAAAAAAAAGCGATTGAAATTTTAAAACCCAAAGCCTTTTTGTGAGTTTCAAACGCCAGCATGAACTAAAATTGTGCAATGTTTTCTCACTGGTTTAATGGCTTTCACACAATTTACTATAATGGTTGAAAACTGAAACATTGAAGGTTAAGCTTACAAAAGGATTGGGTATTTTTATTTATTTAATAGTACAAATTGAGATTTAAATGAATTTTAACATCTAAACATATCACAACTTTGCTATGTAACGTATTAAATAGATTAATACTTTAATAAAACCTAAACATAACAATCAAATATACATTATTTATAATTTTCTTAACTTAACTCGTAATCATTAAAATAATTAAAAATTTAATAAAACAAATTTTTAAAAGTTTGGTGCCTGTGGCATTGTACCTTTAACGCTGGCAACATTTCCTCACTGTATTGCAATACTTATTCGTTGAACGAGGAAAGTATCTCCACCATCCACCACCTTTAATCTATAATTAGCGCCTGTGCACTTGAACCCTACGGCCCGAGAGTTTCTACTCCAAAGGGAACGAAATCAAAGTTGGATTATTATTTAAGCCGTTAATTATTTTCCGCCTGCGCTGCGGCTGCCACAGTTTTTTCCCCGTCTGAGAGGTGGTGTCTGGTAGGTGAGACGAGGCTAATGTGTCCACAAACAAGTAGCATCACATGCCAAAACCCGTCCCTTCTATCCGGTCATCCGGCCGCGTGCCATCGTCTCTGCCTGTTGGTTCCAAAATGGCTGGAACATTAACGGAGGCAAGAGTATGATGTCGTTGAGCGCGACGTGGCGAGAAAAACGATCTGCACTCTTTTGGCAATGAAGGCCAAGGGCTTTAATACATTGAAATAAAGGTTCTGAGTATATAAGGTACAACACACGATCGATAATATAAGTATCTTATTCAAATGTAATATAATATTTAATTAGACATACTTGTTATCCAAATAATCAACTGATCAGCAAAATGTAATGTAACAAAGCGACCGCAACAATAATACTTTACAGAGCTTTGTAGCCAATCGCTACGAATGACAATAATTAATTAGTACTGTGTATTGTAAAGGTTTCTATTTTCAATAATTGTTATATTGTATTGAAGACGTTACATAAGCTTTATTTTGTAGAAAAAGTTTAACCTTATTTTCAATAATTACACCATTAATTCGTGGAAATTTTATTCAATTTTTTATTGTTATGAAGCAATTATAACTTTTCTATAGGACAGAGAAAAACGCCAAACTAGTGGCGTAATTACCAACAGGCTGGAACCTAGGGCGGCAAATCGGGTCCGACTTTTTTGGTTTGCTACCTAATAGAAGTCAAACAGATTTTGACGTTTTCTAATGTTTTACTAATAGAAAAGTCCGCAACAAAAATTTGCCGATGACTTTCCCCTCTCTCTTGCCTTTATCAACTTATACATGTTATTCCTACTACTGGTTGGAGGCTACGATCTGGATGATTTGTGTAAAATTTTGTTCTCAGAATCAAATTTTATATTTTTTTTATTTTACATGCAATTTCAACGAAATTACGATTGTAATTTCAACGAAATACGTTGTAAGATATTGTCTACAGACATTAAATTACTATCATTATTAGCTACTTTACAGGACGCACTTGGAGAAACATCAAAAAGTAATTTAAGCAATTTAAAGAAGACTTTTAATCTTATGTTTAACTTAGCCGATTTGAGCAGTCGAATTTGCAAGGAAGGTTTTCACACTTATTATTTGTTAGATAAATGATCGAATAGGTTTAGTTTCGCAATAATATAAATGTTTGAATGAGGACACGTCACCCGGAAAATGTAGAGCAGTATGATGCTTACAAAACCTTGTGCTTAGGTGCTATTAAATATACAGATAACTCCCACTCTATTTAGGTTGTTTTGTAAAAAAGTTTGCGTGGGACCTTTTATGAAACATCAGATTGCAATACTTATAATCCTTTTAAAGCTTTATTTCATAATAGTGCTGCTTTTATATTTTGTCAGAAATAATATGTATTTTAGAAAGCTTTTTCAAATAATTGAAACTTTTTCCAATTAACGACCTTTTTTAAATTAAGTTTACGGGGCAAGAGATGTAATTTACTCTCTATGAGAGTGATATATCGTCTAATGAACTCTACAGTGGCGCCAGATAAAGCTAAAAACGTCGTAAAGTTTGCAAATACGACGTGTCGAGCAATAAAGCATGGTTGAGCCCTCGGTATTAGTTTTAGTATTTCAAAGAATTCTTTTTATTTTAATGTTGAATAAAGTGTAATAATTCTAGAATTTGTTGGAAAATCGGGTGTCAAATTTATATCTATGCGATCAAAGAAATGATGAAATAAAATTCAGTGTATTTCCACCTCTATTAGGTGAACGAGTGATGCGAACCAATCTCTTATATAAACACGGAAAATTGCGACTCACGGGATTGCCTGTAAAATGTATTTAATATTCGCGTGAAAATTTATCCCGCTGTTTGTATGATGTAGTAGACTGGATTTTTTTAAATATAACGATGAATAATATAATTAAGTAAGTTTAGTTTAATATAATTATTTCTTCAAGTGTAATTTTTTTCGCGCCGTCTATTACTTGTTTTCTATTTGAAAAAAGAACAGGCTTTGTATGAGGTGAAATAAATTTTTTTCATTGATAAATGAAGGTTGGTTTATGCCATTACGAATGAAAAATAACATCGGTTATGTGACCACCGCGGCTTCGTTTACACGCGAATATCCGAACATTTAAGCGCTTAAGGTCTTAAATTGCCCGGGGAGCATTCGCATACACATACCTTAACGATTAATATTATAATATAGACTCTAGTTTAATATAATTATTTCTTCAATGTTATAACATTATAGATGAGATCTGACCATTAGTAGAATATTTTTTCCCCACAGTAAAGTTTACATTATAATATATATTAAGTCATAAATCATTTAACAATAATATTTTCTTATCAAAAATAAAACACCTACACTACAAGATAAATCTTCAAATAATGATACAGTATGTAATGCTTGTCTAAAAATGTGGACAAGATTATATCGTGTATGATTACGAGTGTTATTAAAATGTATGTATATTATTTTCTAACGTCACGACAAAAATCGTCTCAACAATATGACAACAGCATCTAAAACACACTGATTTATTTTTACCTGAAAAGTAGCCTTCAACAGTTAGGCTCAAATATACTTAGAAGTATTGAATTCGTAGCAGAGTGTGAGGTGGGCGGCGTAGCAATCGTCCGCGCTACGGCATAGTCCGCGACACATTGAGATTTGAATCGTAGCGACCTGTGGCTACGGGATTCTGCACACATGCGCTGAGCATAACTTAATATTTAATAGACATAGGTTGAGCACTGCTGATACTTCTTTGTATTGTATAGTTTTCTTATAAAAATACGCTTTTACTGACAACGATCCACTCGAGATTATTATTTGAGCTAGAAAAGTGAACAGCTTTTGATGTTATGCGATATAAATTTCATACTTAATATTGTTTGCGTCTGTTGGTTGGTTTTATTCTTGTATTTCCTTTATTAAATTACGTCTAAGGGTACATAGACTAAACTAATGTCACTAAAGCCTGCACGGCATAATTTTCATTAATTTTTTGTCACATTGGCATACCATCCGAGAATTCTTTTACGTCTCTATGTTTTGAAGTTTATGCGAAACTCAATTTAATGTTTAATAGTTATATTTTATGTTAAAGTAGTGTATGCATATTTGTAAGATTTATTTAAATAATAATAAAACATTATTCCCTCTATTTCGTCTGTAAAACGCCGAGTATTTTCATTGCTACATATTTTAATGAAAAGAGTATTATGAAATATATACATTACGGGAATCAGCATCTGTTCGTATGCGATAAGTGTAAAGGATGGAATGGCTATTATGGATGTCTGATGACTTGATGATGTGACCAGTATAGGGGAGAAGGTGGCAATGCTTGCTTCATCGTCTACACTACAATGAATAACTGAATGACGACAATTCTTATGTATTTCTATATTTATGATATACAACTATAAAACCCATATTTATTCGTAAAATTACGATGATATTGTACTCTGTTTTGACATCCCTAATAATATTTTTCTGTATAAATATTTATTAGAGTCGCGCTGTTTGTATCGTTCTCCGAGCTTTGTTGACGATCTCTATTTGACTTTCCAAACTTGGATTACCTTCTTGAAGTTATTTGAAAATATTTACACATTGAGTATTAAAGTCGATTTGTATGTTTCTATTTGAAACAGTTATATTATTTACTTTAACGTAGGAAAGATGAAACCTCAACTGGTTATTAAAAAAATGCTTATTGAAAGAATAAGCATTTTTTTATTTCTCCACCTTTATCACGGTGTGGATTCTATACACCGACGCTACGAAAAGGTAGATAATTATAAAAGGTCTTAAGATTCCGGTTCTATAGCCAGCTAAATAATTATACAATAGATCATTAATGAGACAGAGTCATAATGTTTCTGATACAACATATCTAAAATTGAATGCAAAGTAGTATAATGTTACTTTCCTTGATAATAGCGGGTATTGGAGTAGTATTATCTATATTTATTGATACTAAGTAACATCTTCCATCATCTATATATATAAAAATGAATCCCTATTTCCCTTGGTCACGGCATCACGCGAGAACGGTTGGACTACGCTAATTATTTTTTGTTGTGTTTATTATTGTCAGGAGAAACCTTCTCCTTTTTTCCTGATGAAAGAACAAAATTAAGAAAATTGCGCGGAAAATTATAAAATGTTACGATAGCAATTTTTTTCAGTGCATAGCGCTTTTACAATTCAAACTTTTTTCATGTAACCTTATGGCGTTCAATAGAATACGTGCTGCAAATATCGTCAAAGAGGATGTACAAAAAAAGAATATTGTTAAAACAAATGCTTCAATTATATAATTATATTGATAAAATACATATAAAATAATTACATTAGCTAATTGTCTTTTAATAATTCTTGAAAATCCATATTTTTCACATGGCCACTTATAGGTCGCCTGTTTCAACAAAACTATTTATATACGCCCCAGAAAAACAAGCAAAGAATGCTGTATATAGTAAAGCATTTTTAGTTAATTATATCAATTCAAAATCAATATTCATAGTTAAGACAGGACAACGTCTATCGGGTCCGCTATTTTTTTATAAATAAAGACATGTTCGCTTTGATCCAATATTAGGTTAGCAAAATGCTTTTACAGTTCATTGAACAGAGTATATGTATTAAAGTACACCAATACGTACTGTTAAATTTTCCTCGTTAACCCCCGTAAACGCGTGTATCTTATAGAAGAATATTTGTCTAACAAAATAAATTAGTTATAGCAGTTAACTCTTCCATTTTTGTTATTCTCTAAGATAATAAGGCTTAGCTATCTGCATATCTAAGATTTCAGTTATAGCAGTTAACTCTTCCATTTTTGCATATCTAAGATTTCATTTATTTATTTATATTTTCCCGAAAGGCAGAGAGCACGGATGCAGCGGGAGAGATATGTCAGGACCGTAATAAGCCGCTTCATCCAATTTTACGACATTCACCATGCATATTCGTCGGTTATGGGTATTTTCAACTTCTCCAGCACTACATTTGGTCCAAGTATGAACGACAAGGCCTATTTGAGATTACTGGTTTTTTGTCGTCCATTAGCAATTCCGTCTTCCCAGTCTTCTAGGGAAAATGATTATTCAACCTTGACTTTAGAAAGACAAAATTTATTTAACAGAGCATTGTTAGATTTGGAGGCGGAAGTATCATAGTCATTGAAAGAATCCGAAGAGATAGAATGTAAAAAAAAACTATAATTAATCTATTTAAAAATAAAATAAATCATATAAAAAAATCTTTATTATATATCACATTCATACCGTTTCAAAAATTTTGCTTTCGTAAAAAAGACTAGAATTCAGTATTCAAGAGTTTCAAATAAAAATTACAATCTAACTAATAAACAGATAATTTTGTAAAGATTATATCACAGATAAACTTTAATAATCTTATTTTACTTTTGAGCAATTTGTATATGTTACAATAATTATTATTTATTTAAATTAAAGCGTAATTTTACTTTAAATCGATTTAAAATCCGCACGAGGAACTTTCCAAACGTTATACATTTTTAAAAAAACTTACAATGTCAACCACTAAAAAAATAACCTAATACAGGAATATACCATTTTTAACTAAATGCATATTTTTAGCGTAATCCGTAATTTCGAAACTTTTATTGTAATCATATTTGTTCAAAGACTCCATAATTTTATTTGCATAGCTTACTTTTTAAATAGAAGTTCATATTTTTTTTTAATATATGCAAATTATACCAAAACGTTCTCCGTACTAAAGCAATACAAAATAATAATTATACCCTATTTTGACATAGACCACATAATAAGTAACAGTGAAATTACAGTCATTTCTTCAATTGCAAGAAGAATGGCTGATCATATGAAAAATATTCTTCCTGAGAATCGAACGCGGACTCGTGAATTAAATGATTTCTGATTGAGGATTAACTTGTATACATTTCGAATTTTGCATTTCACTTTAAAAAAATTGGTTCGTCACCAACAGTTAGACGAAATTTCCTATTCTTTAATAAAATCCCAATTGTTTCACTTCTTTGTCAAAATGTTCGTCTCTGTACTTTTTTATCTTCTGCAACCAGTTGCGAGCTGATACGTGGCTCCTACAGGTGCCCCCATACCTTGGAGGCAAACACGCCGGGTCCAAATGCTTATGGAGTGACTTCAAGTCGTTCCCATGGAAATGTATTTTGTCCCACGCCCTTTTGGGTATGAATTTCTTGAACACGAAGAAGAATGTATTCAGTAGCCAGTTATAATTGATGATGTGGCACGCGTTCAGTTTACTTGGTGTTGAGACCTGAAAATAAGGATATAGAAATGGCTGGCGAAGGTTGTTTTGCCCTATAAGAATTACTACTATCTACTAATGTTGCTATTAAAATGTGGAGGTTGGTATGAAGTGTAAAAAATATGGGTTGCAAGCATTTTTTATGACAAATCATTAAAAATGGGTGGACAATCCTTATCACTTAGGGTTATAAATAGTTTACGACATATCGAATATACACAAAAATTATAAGAATCAGTCCAGTCATTTCGGAGTTCAGTTCAAATCATTGTGACACGAGAGAGGTTGTATTTATTTGTGTTTGTAATGAATTAACTAAAAAATTACAGGGCCGATTTCTTTCACATACATGGAATACTACATTATCTTTATTTATTTAAAAAGCTTTACGAAATATAATACAATAATAGTTTTAAATTAAAACGGACGGACGGTTTACAGACAAAATATTAATATACAGGATTCCACTTTTTCGTGAATGCCTATTAAATTTATTATTGCTTCTTTGGAAACCAAGCCGTTTAGGTATGCACTGTGTGCTTAAGGCATTAAGTCACGAAGGCGGTAATGCTATGGAATTATTCTGGTATTTCCCGTTGATTAGCATCTTATAGGTGACAAGTAACTATAAAATCGAAGCAGAAAGGTTAGCTTTCATTAAAAATAAAGGCTCGAGGAACAAATAGACGGAAGAAAAATAAACAGGAAATGATTTTTGAAGTGAAACTTCTTTATCGTGACACGGGAAGTTTGAGCGTCATTCCGGGAGTTGCAATGGACCTATTGAAACCCAACGGCCCCATCTCCTCGCTATGGACGGAATGTAGGGCAACAGTTTCCCTGTATCTGTGCCCCCAAGTGTGCGCTGTCTATTAAGAGAGTCTGCCGCGATTGGCCAACTTACAACCCTTATAATTACCTAGATTAACTAGTAAATTTCATAAAATACTCACTCCCATAATATTGACAATTTAATTAAATAATTAATTTAATTCAATTTTTTCTGTCGGGGCCTGTAACGGGATGAGCGGGTCGGTAGCGGCCCGTGACGTCCAACTCCTATCCTCAGCCTGCTCGTGGTACCGCCGCTATTGTCAAATGAGGGGGGAGGGAGTACTCCGAGATCATATATACACCCATGACTGCTGGAGGGTCGTATAACAGGTCGTATAACAGGCTCGTCGGAGGCTCTTACAAATGAATCGAGCCCTAATGCGTTTTCCGCTGGGACCACCACATCAAGCTGCACTCACGCAGCGGCCGGGTGTGGTGGGTTCAGTCAGGCTTGTCCCTGGATTTCCCTTGGATGCGTGGAACGTCTGACATCTTGACGTTAATCCAGGTGTTGACATTGGGCGAAATTCCCAGTGTTACCCCTAATGGAGTTGCAGACCTTCCATCTTTAGGCGAGCACTCAAGTCCGGTAGTTATCCAAGGATTGGGGTATAACGAAAATTACCGGGCGTACCCGGGGCGTAGGATTAGCAGTCCGCGCCTGGGGGTTGAACTATATCGCTGGCAAACCCATGAGAGATACTTGTAGCGTGAGCCCCGACTTGTCACTGGGGTCGGGGTCGGCGATAAACCCACCGCGGGATGGTCGATCGGGCGAAGCCGCTTCCGAGCTGGCGGCGCCTGGTTGCACCTGCCCCGTTTGTGGGAGGGTCTTTCGGACCAGCAGGGGTTTAGGTATGCACAAACGTGCCGCTCATCCCCTTGAGGCGAATGTGGAGGCCGCTCCAAATGCGGTGAAGCGCAGATGGCGGGAGGAGGAGATCGCTCTCATGGCAAGGTCCGAGGCGAGGCTGATTAGAGAGTTGGGTGGGTGTGGGAATGTTGAGCTACTCAATGCCCTGCCAGAGCTTGGAAGAGCTCTTGAGGCAATTAAAGGGCAAAGGCGCAAAAATGAGTATAAAGATATGGTGCAAGCATATCTTCAAAACGCCCGTAATATTGATAATCCAATCCCAACACCAGTAAGCGCAGACCAACCACGAACTTTATCAGAACAGCAACATCAGTCAGTCGAACCCGAGTCCCCAAATGTGGAGCGGTTGAGCACTCCACCATCTCGCGTGGACGATCCGCTTGAAATAACGGAAAACCCCGATGACGAAGCGTGCGCAACGAATACTCTCAAGGACTTACTCCAGAAAGTGAGGAAGAGAGAAGCATATCGGGGCCGTGGTAGGAGGGGTGAGTACGAGGAGCGGCAGTACACCGACCGTTCGAACGGCTCGCGACCGCCTAATAGGCGAAAGAGGCGACGAATGGAGTACGCTAGAGTCCAGGAACTCTGGAAGAAAAACCCTAGTCGGGTTGCTGAAGAGGTGCTCGACGGCGCATGCAGGGACGTGAAGCACCAGCTGGAGGAAATGGAAGCCTACTGGCGGCCACTACTCGAGAGGGTGTCAAGCGCCTCTGGGCCTACACCGGAAGCCTTGGATCTCTTGCGATCTAGCGGGCAATACGGGGGCAATGCGCCTGACTTCTCTACTCTTTGGCACCCCTTCACCGCATCTGAGGTGAAGCAGGCTAGGGTTCATCTGAAGTCTGCGCCGGGTCCCGAGGGCGTAAAGCCTGAGGACTGGCGCAAAGTTCCTGATCAGATGAAGGCGGCTTTATTCAACGTTTGGATGCGTCAGGGTGAAGTCCCCGAACTCTTACGGCAGTGTCGGACTATCTTCGTGCCGAAGAAAGAGGTCCCTGCGGGACCGAGTGGGTATAGGCCGATTTCGATCGCGTCGATACCGCTTCGGCACCTGCACACGCTCTTGGCGCGGAGACTGCTCGCATGCTGTCCTCCCGATGTGCGGCAGCGCGGATTCATATGTGCGGATGGCACTCTTGAAAACGCAGCCGTATTAGACGCCGTACTCGGGGATTGCAGGAAGAAGTTGCG